>NC_058134.1:78588637-78600346 GCF_016433145.1 Gracilinanus agilis | reverse complement strand
GAGTGGTAAGGGTGGGCAATGGGGGTCAAGTGACTTGCCCAGGGTCACACAGCTGGGAAGTGGCTGAGGCCAGGTTTGAACCTAGGACCTCCTGTCTCTAGGCCTGACTCTCATACCACTGAGCTACCCAGCTGCCCCTAAGGTTTCATTTTTTACTCTATCAATACAATGCTGTTATATGTACCATTTATGAACATCTTACACATTTTAAAGTTGTAAATTGCCTTATGTATACTGGATTTGCCATCTCACCTATAGGAGCACATGCCTTGAGTTTTTGTGTACAACCCTGGAGATTTTGATGCCTTGAGAATTTAAATTGTAATTTTGTGAGAGGTCTTTTAAATTTTACTTTAGATCCTATTCCCTTCTGTATAAATGAGGAGGTTTTTATATATTTATTTTAAAGAATTGTTGTCTTAAAGGATAAGGTTTTATATATTTTATTGTGAAGAATTGTCATATATATATATATATATATATTTTTTTTTTTTACAGGAAGCCAGAAGAGCTTCTGTATGCGTAATATTAGTCTCTATGTTTTAGCCTGCTTTTATCAGAAGGATCTAGAATTCTTAAGGATAATTTAGACCCAGAAGGTTTTTTTTAATTAGATTTTTTTTGACTCTGCCCCACAATTGCTATGGAGACAGTAACAGAGTTTGTTGAGAAAGCATCGTAGCCAAAGGTTTACTACACCTGTTGAATTTGTAACAAGTATACGATTTTTTAAAATATCATAGCAAGTGATTATAATAATGGGTTATTTACTATTATCTTTAAATGTGTTATTGGAAATTAGGGTACATTATTTGAATGTGCATTGTGAATCTTCTATTTTTGTAAAACCCATTTACACTCACAGCTCATGAAAAGGCTTAACAGGAAATGAATCTCATTTTTTGGGTAAAAAAAACCTTTACTAGTTCTAAGCTATTTATTTTTTGATTTTTAAAACATTCTTTAATTTTTCTTCCTCACATGTTCAATGAAATATATGTTCTTATCCCCCATTTTTTTAATCCTTGAGAGCATTGTATTTTCCCCTGAATTTATTTTTAATTTCCTTATTGCTTTTCCTTTTTAATTTCTTAATTAGAGCAATTGATTTTTTCCTTTTTTCTCATATGTACTCAAAGTACATATATAATCATTGTTAATCCTTTTTTTTTATTTTACAGTGATATAAACTTAATACAAATATATATTTGCTATAATATTAATGCATACCTGAAAAGCCTGAGACTATGGTAACCTGCCAATTATTGGTAAATATTATGGGACTGTGATTTAATGTCTCTCTGTCTGATTCCAGGAGAAGTGCTAAAAAGAGCCACGAGGTCATGGAGACTGACTGAGAATCTACAAAAGTGCCAAGGAGCAAAAGGCCATGTAGACCATGGATTGAGGAAGTTCTTTGCTAATACTGAAGGGCTTGAAACTGGGGTTTGAGTTTTGGAGTCAGCTTTTCTAACACTTAGAGGCTCAGACTCCCTCTCAACTTAAATTCCTAGTAAAGCACCCAAGACTGGCTATCATTATTGGCTCATTCCCTCAGATGGCACAGGCAAATCAGACCAGGGAAAGACATTTCCCTTATTTCTCTTATATATAGAGAATGGCAACTTTCTATAGTCAGTGGCTCCTGAATGGGTAACGAACTGCTTAAATCACTTTTATTGAGCCTTGATTCAAGGACCTGTTATAAGTTTGTTTTTCCTTACATATTTGCACATTTTACATTTCATTCACAAGTTAATTAATGTTTCCCCCTTTTATTTGAACTTTGTTCTTTTTTTATTATTATTGTTTATTTTTGCCAATTGATTTCATACAACACCGTGACCCAGCCATGCATCCTTAGCTGACCTGGTCTACCCTTTTCAGGGGAGAAATGTGTTATTTAGAATTTTCCTCAGAGGTATGTGTGTTAAGTTTTTATAATCATAATGTCTGAATTATAATCTATAATGCAAGTTAATTTTAACTCTTTTAGGAGTAATCTCAGGGGCATAATGTATAATTTGCAGAAGCAAATGTATGTTTTATAATCTATAATGTAAAGTTTAAATTCTTTTGAGAGTAATTTCAGGATAAGAATTTTGCCATCTCCCCAGAATCCAGACAACAAACCTGTTTGGTGAAGATAACATAAGGATGCCTGAAGAGCCTTCACTGGATCATGAAGATCCAAATTTGAACTTGGAGGTGCAGTAGATTTGAACTATGGAGAGTTGAATGAGTTGAATGCATTTGTTTTGAATGTATACTCTCATGCCAATAGGGGACTGCCCCAAATTGGCTTTTTGTCAATGTGGCTGGTTTTTATCATCTTTTCTTTTATCCCCAATTTTCTGTAAATTTAGCAGTTGACCATGGTTTAAGATCCACTGAAAAAGACCAGTCTTTTTCACCAGATCTTGGGGATGGTAATGTGTTATTTAGAATTTCTGGGGTTCTATTTAGAAGTATTAGGCCTAATCATATGTAGATATATGACAAACTTCCTGTGGACATGTAGGGAACTTTGAAACTACATTTCCCATGGTGCAACGGGTTTCCTGTTTTGGATGATGTCTTCAAGTTAAAGCCTGGCTTTAAATATTGGGAAGTCGAGCTTGACTTCTCTCTTTTGCTATGCAGACAAGATGGGGGAAGGTAGGGAATGTAATGGCTGAGGCGGCAATTTGAAATTTTTACAGGCGTGTGGTCGATTTTATTCTACCAACATGGGCCTAAATAAAATAGTAGTTTTCCTCATCATATCAGCCTTTATCAATTTTAATCATTACAGTTGCTCAGCTTGTATTTTAGTGAGAGCTATTTCACCCCCTTATAGCATGGAAATGCCCCGATCCCACGTACCTTCAATGCTGCGCCCTATTATGGGGTCCCTTCATTTGTCTGGATTTATTTTTATGTCCCCTAGAGGAGTCCTATATGTGTGGGTTAGGAGAGGGTAAGCAGCTGCTTTTTACTCTGCCACCATCTTAACCCGGAAGCCCCTCTATTTACTTCTAATCACCTACAAAATAGTTAGGAATAGGGTTTAGTGGGGAAGGGAGAGAGAAACCCAGGTTGGGGCATTAGCCCTGTCTGGGCCAAGGACTCTTAGGCTTCAACAAAGAAACAACTAGACATCCTATTCACCCACTTCCCTCAATCTCCATCCTTTCCCTCATATCAATCCAATTATTAAATTCAAGTTAAAAGTCAGATAGCGTTTCAGGTTCATTCAGTAAAGGTTGTTAGGGAGTGAACAAGATTGCTGCCTACCTTAGGTGATTCTCCATCTTGGAGCTAATTTTCAGTTGAAAATGAGAGTAGTTGGAGGGGGAGATTTTTCCTATTACTTCTGGCTAGCAACATCATAAATAGTTAAAATCAATCATTAGAGAAGCCTTTTCTCCATCAAGTAAATGGCAGGCACAAACAAATCAAGTCACTCCATCTAGCAAAGCCATCAAAAAATAACCCCCGATAAAAGGAGGACTCCAGTGGTGACTTGAGGGAGAGATTCCATGTTGACCTCTCTCTCTATCACCTAACCCCCACACTGAAGGAGCCTCTTTTTACATTGGTGTGACCAAATGCTATACAGGTGGCAAATATTAGAAGGTCGATTGAATCCAGATCATCTGATTTCAGAACTAATCTTCTTTTGACTTTGCCATGCTGCTCACTATTTTTAAAAAAGTAATTTCTAATTTTTGCTTAAAATTGAAAGGAGAATTCAGAGAAGCTTGCAGTTATGATGCTTAGATGAGCATGGAGATACCTGGGTGTTAGTCACATCCTAGTCTTGCCACTAACTAGTTGTATGACCCTGAAATGGACAATTTAATATTGTTGAGCCTAAGGTTGCTCATTAATAAAATGATGGGATTGCTCTGAATCCCTACAGGTTTTAATTATCTAGAATATAAATTTGTTTCAATGAATAAGTATTCATTTTCCTTTCATTCCTCTTCTGATCTGGGTTAAAATCTTAACTTGGAAGACAGATATCAAGTCTATCATTAAATCTCTTTTGAGATTTAGTAACCCTCATTGGCTGAATGGAAGCAATATTTACATTGCCTACTTTGCAGTATTGTTATAAGAAAAAAATGAAAATATCTTCACCCTCATAATTTCATCAAAGACAGCTAAGAGTGGTTAGAATGACTGACTCAAAAAAATATCACTGGCAAATATTTTAACTGGGACTCTAACATCTGTTGTTCCCTTTCTACATCCACAACCTTTTCCAATTTATTATATATAACAGTAGGGGTGGTTAAATTTTTCTTTTTTTTTAACATTTATTAATATTCATTTTTAACCTGTTTACATGCTTCATACCCCTACTTTCCCCTTCACACACCCCCTCCCCCGCTCTCCCCTCACCCATGGCCGACGCACATTTCCACTGGTTGTAACATGTGTCCTTGTTTAGGGCCTATTTCCACATTGTTGTTAGTTGCATTGGTGTGGTCGTTTCGAGTCCACAACCCCAATCATGTCCCCCTCAACCCATGCATTCAAGCAATTGATTATCTTCTATGTTTCCTCTCCTGCAGATCTTCCTCTAAATGTGGGTAGCGTTTTTTACCATAAATCCCTCATAGCTGTCCTGTGTCATTGCATTGCTGCTGGTGCAGAAGTCCATTACATTCGATTTTACCCACAGTATATCAGTCTCCCTGTACAATGTTCTTCTGGCTCTGCTCCTTTCGCTCTGCATCAGATCCCGGAGGTCTCTCCAGTTCACCTGGAACTCCTCTAGTTTATTATTCCTTTTAGCACAATAGTATTCCATCACCAGCATATACCACAATTTGTTCAGCCATTCCCCAATTGAAGGACATACCCTCCTTTTCCAGTTCTTTGCCACCACAAAAAGCACAGCTATAAATATTTTCGTACAAGTCTGTTTATCTATGATCTCTTTGGGGTACAAACCCAACAATGGTATGACTGGATCAAAGGGCAGGCATTCTTTTATAGCCCCTTGAGCATGATTCCAAATTGCCAGCCAGAATGGTTGGATCAGTTCACAACTCCACCAGCAATGCATTAATGTCCCAATTTTGCCACATCCCCTCCAACATTCACTACTCTCCCCTTCTTTCATTTTAGCCAATCTGCTAGTTGTGAGGTGATACCTCAGAGTTGTTTTGATTTGCATTTCTCTAATTATTAGAGATTTAGAACACTTTTATGATCTGTTAAAGTAGGACAGCACAAGAGGATCCAATTTATAGATGTGGAAACTAAATGTCATAGGGTTTAGTTTACTTGCCTAACTAAGTTCATTAAACAAGTCAATGGCTGAGCTGGGACTCACAGACAAGTCTTTTATTTCTCCATCCAAATTTTGTTACTACAATACCATGTTGGCAATCAAGGTCATCAACAAGGATTTCTCCATAAGGGAAAATGTAAATAGGAAAAAGGAGGAACTTGGACCCTATAATTTATGCTTTGGGTCTTCTCTCTTTCCTCACAACTCATCATTAACCTCATTCAGTGCTTAGCACAGCATGACTAATGCAAAACTTTTCAGAGTACTGCAAATATTTAATTTGGCTCTTGTCATCATATAATCCTTGAGATTCTTGCACTATCCTTTCTTCTGTTTATCTCCATTCCTGTCTTTTAGTTTGGCAGTCCTTAGATTTCAGCACTATGGCTATGTTGAAATAGATAATCAAACTAGGATGAAGGTACTGACTGACTGGTTAGTTCTAGTAGGGAAAGAAAGGGAAAGGGAGAAACAAAAGCAGAGAGACAGATAGGGGAATAGAGAGAGAACAGAGAGATAGAATATGTAGTAAGTGGATGGACTCAGTTTAGTGAAGAATGCTTGAGCTTATGAGTGTAAGTACACCATATCTTTAGCTAATTTGAACTCTATATCATTAAGCACAGTGCTGTGTAACTTGTAGATTATACCCAATCTGGTAAGAGAACCATGTAATGGGAGCTGGCATCCAACAACAAACAGGGTCTGAAATGTTTTCAAGAGCCATTTAGAAAGCATAAGGCATCAAGAGGCTACATAGTATATACCAGAAACTATTTGCTTTCTAACATAGTCATTTTTATTACCTTTTCCTATCTCCCAATCCAATCAGTCACTAAAACTACACTGCACACAGACATGCATACACACATGCATGCATACATACACACACACATACACACTGAATAAAGTAACGACAATTTCAAAGTGTATATAGTGAGGAGCAAGTCTTTCCACTTCACCATCCTTCCCTCCTTGACTTGGTCATAGTCTAGTTTCTTAATTAATGCATTTTAATATTTTGTTCTCCTTACTTTAATTCTTTTTATAGCCTTTTAACACATTAAAAATGTAATCTCTATTCACACAACTCTCAATCTGAAATCACTGAATCTAATATGGACCTATAAAAGAAAATATTGAATGACACCTCCCCTATTGTCCTATTTTCCATTTAGTTTTTGTAAGTGAGGGATTTCTTTGCAAATAAATAGATTTTTAGATTGGAGGAATTTACATCACTATCGTATCTGTTTGTCTTAGGGATGGGAAGAAGAGACAAAAATGAGAGTAAGAAGAAAATGAAAGGAAGGAGAGAGACAAAGGATGAAAGAGAAATAAATGTAAAATCAGAAAAGTATAAATATTTAATGTTATGTATACAAACCACCACCAAGTATACTGCTTATTGAGGTAGTCAAGAAGACCTAGCTTTGAATTAGCCTCTCATAAACTTTATCTGTGTGCCCCTGGGCAAACTATTCAACTCCTTGGTGCGCTGTGATAACTGAGTAACACCGAATTTGTACTGGTCGAGGGAATTTCCTCACCCATGAGTTCTCTATCACAATGGAACCACAGTTCTAGTCTCTATATTTACAAATGTTTTAGGAATGGAGATGTTTCCACAAGAAAGGTAAAATGAATATAATAAATAACTAGGATAAGAATGAAGAGTTGATTATGTAAATAGTAGAATTTGGTTTGACATAAGATATCCAGTGGAAGGTAAAGCTTATAGCTGAAGCAATGAATTTGAATGACATCCTATTCATGGGGCTCAGTATGGGAGTCAGAAATTAGTCTATTTGGGTATTTATTGTAGAAAAGTTTGATTGTCTTTAGGGATACTTCCTACACCTGGGAAGCACAATCATATCTTCAATAATGAATACAAAGGAGAGCCAGATGTCTAAGTTGCAATCCATATTCCCAAACCATTCCTAGTATCTGCTTCTGCTGTCACATGATAGTGCATTAAGTGCTGTTGAATCATTTGTTCAGTTATCCATATTATTACTAAAAATGATTGCACAATTTTCTCTAGCTTTCATTTCAAAGTTCAAGAGCCATGTACTGTATAATTCTATTGTTTTCCCAAGAATGTTCTCTCCAGAGTGCACTGACTCTCATAGACTTAGGTCCTTAACAAGGGTTTTACATCCCTTTCCTTAATTCCACCTAGCTTTACAACAAATACTTATCTTTCCCTACAAGCAGGTTTCATTTGGGGGAGATTAGTGTTGGTTAAAGACTTGGTGGAATGCCTATGGATTCTGAATTTATGTAAACAATGGAACATTTCTTATAGTGACAAACCAGAATGCAGCTGGATTTTACATATGTCCTAAAATAATTAAGAATGTAGCTATTCTTAATGTGTCTATATGTGTGTACATGGGTATAAGTATATGTATAATACATGCATAAAAATGGGATGCTAACTGGCACCATGAATAGAGCACCATACCTGGAATCAGGAGGAAGAGTTCATATCTGGCCTCACTACTTCTATGACTCTGGACAAGTTGTTTGATTTAACCCTATTTGCCTCAGTTTCTTCATCTATAGATTAAGGTGAAGGAAAGAACTCTAGTATCTTTGCAAAGAAAACCCCAAATGAAGTCACACAGAGTCAGATGTGATTGAAAACAGCTGAATATAAATACACACACATCATCATTAACACAGGTTCTTTTGTTGGTTTGTTAGTTTTTTTTTATGTTATTTAGTTTTTCAGCTTCCTGGAGAGTAGAAAGTACATTGACTCTATGGTTAAAGGACTTGAGTTCAAATTCTGCCTCTGACTCAAATTTGTGAACAAAAGTAAGTCATAATCTTTCTGGGTCTTAATTTCCTCATTCTTAAAATAAAGAAGTTAGACTAAATTCTCTTTGATTTCCTTTCAATGCCTATAGCTAAAACAATAATCCTCTGTTGTTATTTTAGATGCTTTTCTCTGATTATATCCAATGAAATTGGGGAAAGAATTTTGAGATTTGGAGGGGTGGAGTTAAGAGCAGGCATGGTAGGGTATGGAGAGGCATAAGCATGCAGGTCAGGTCACTAGGTTAACCCAGTGAAGAGACGTGGACATTGGGTCCTGTGAATTATGACTCTCAGGAATGAGAGGACCAATAATTGAATGTTTGACAAGCCTCAGGGATAGCAACAGAGATCAGGTCATGGCATGAGGCAAGAAAGCATGGGGAGGAGTAGGAAGATGAGGAAGAGGAGGGTACCCAGGCCCTGAGTTTGCTGGTCAGGTTAAGGGACATAGATTGTCCCTTCCTTGATGGTCTTTCTATTACTGCACCAAAGACAATAAAACAATTACTGTGTAGGCCCTAAATTTACCATTTGGATATTTTGTAGTGGTTGCTTTAAAAACTGTATCCTTAGGGGGCAGCTGGGTAGCTCAGTGGATTGAGAGTCAGGCCTAGAGACAGGAGATCCTAGGTTCAAATCCGGCCTCAGCCACTTCCCAGCTGTGTGACCCTGGGCAAGTCACTTGACCCCCATTGCCCACCCTTACCACTCTTCCACCTATGAGATAATACACCGAAGTTAAGGGTTTAAAAAAAACTGTATCCTTCCTTTGGGGACTCATTTACAACTGTGAGGGACAATTGGGCTAGAAAGGAAATAACAGAGCTGACCAGACTTGGCCATGAACTAGTGCTGTGGACTAGATGACCAGGACCTCATTGAATGCAGAAATGGTGCTAAGGAGCTGCTTTATTTCTTTAATCAGTTAACAGATCTTGTCATATACATGGGTCCTTAATATATCACCCATTTCTTTAGTGTGGAGAACTTCCACAGCATAGTGAAGGACAATGATATGCTGCTAAAGAAGGTTTTCAACTCATATTTACACAAAGAGATTCTAGACCCCAAATTGAGCCTTTTGTCTCTGGACCTCTTAGAGTCCTTTCATCACCCAAAGGAAAAGCTTTGGTGAATGCTGCTGGAGTCAAAGAAGATTTTCTGAAAAACTGACCAAGCTCACTGACATTCTGAAAGCATGCGAATAGGTCTTCTGTTGTAAGGATAGCATCAACAGACTGGTTTTGCCAAATCCTGCCGGACTTTCTGTGCAGCATTCTCCCCACTGTGGGAAAATGCCCAGCCAAATCAGCAGCATTTTAGGTTTGTCCTTTCTGATTTTCTTCAGCTGGTCACTGCTTTTATTCATATTTTTGAGGATGAGTTACAGGAGCAATATAACTTCTCAGCCCCCAACATCAGTCATTCTTTCAGTCTATATATGAAACTTTGACTCTCTTCAACCAGGAAATGAAAGTTGTTGATGAAGTCATGGATATCTCTGCAGAAATGGAGACATAGTTCCCAAAGGTGCCACAATTGGAGAAAGTCTATTTGGGCAGAGGCAAATGGATGTTGACCTTGGTTGAAAAATAAAGGAGATAAAAGGGAAATAAGAACTTCCAGACAGTCACACATCTTATAGATATGTGAAAGAAAGTGTAGCTGTCATTCTCTAGTTCCTGAGCTCCTTGGAATTTGGTTGCCACTTATTTTCGGGAAAGAGGGGAAAGACTTTCTTCATGAGATGAGTTGTTTTCTTTTTTTTTCCCCAAACATTTATTAATATTCATTTTTAACATGGTTACATGATTCATGCTCCTCCTTTCCCCTTCGCCCCCCGCACTCCCCCCACCCATGGCCAACGCACATTTCCACTAGTTTTGTCATGTGTCCTTGATCAAGACCAATTTCCAAATTGTTGGTAGTTGCATAGGTGTGGTAGTTTAGAGTCCACACCCTCAATCATTTGCCCCCCTACCCATGCATTCAAGCAGTTGTTTTTCTTATATGTTTCCTGCAGTTCTTCCTCTGAATGTGGGTAGCATTCTTTACCATAAATCCCTCAGAATTGTCCTGGGTCATTGTATTGCTGCTGGTACAGAGGTCCATTACATTCAATTTTACCACAGTATATCAGTATCTGTGTACAATGTTCTTCTGGCTCTGCTCCTTTCGCTCTGCATCTATTCCTGGAGGTCTCTCCAGTTCACCTGAAACTCCTCCAGTTTATTATTCCTTTTAGCACAATAGTATTCCATCACCCGCATATACCACAGTTTGTTCAGCCATTCCCCAATTGAAGGACATACCCTCCTTTTCCAATTTGTTGCCACCACAAAAAGCGCAGCTATAAATATTTTCGTACAACTCTGTTTATCTATGATCTCTTTGGGGTACAAACCCAGCAATGGTATGACTGGATCAAAGGGCAGGCATTCTTTTATAGCCCTTTGAGCATGATTCCAAATTGCCAGCCAGAATGGCTGGATCAGTTCACAGCTCCACCAGCAATGCATTAATGTCCCAATTTTGCCACATCCCCTCCAACATTCATTACTCTCCCCTTCTTTCATTTTAGCCAATCTGCTAGGTGTGAGGTGATACCTCAGAGTTGTTTTGATTTGCATTTCTCTAATTATTAGAGATTTGGAACACTTTCTCATGTGCTTATTGATACTTTTAATTTCTTTACCTGAAAATTGCCTATTCATGTCTCTTGCCCATTTATCAATTGGGGAATGGCTTGATTTTTTTATACAATTGCTTTAACTCCTTGTATATTTGAGTAATTAGACTCCTGTCAGAGTTTTTCATTATAAAGATTTTTTCCCAATTTGTTGTTTCACTTCTGATTTTGACTATATTGTTTTTGTTTGTACAAAAACTTTTTACTTTAATATAATCAAAACCACTTAATTTACATTTTGTGATTTTCTCTAACTCTTGCTTGGTTTTAAAGTCTTTCCTTTCCCACAGATCTGACAAGTAAACTATTCTGTGTTCACTTAACTTGTTTATAGTTTCCCTCTTTATATTCAAGTCATTCACCCATTCTGAATTTATCTTGGTGTAGGGTGTGAGATGTTGATCTAGACCTAATCTCTCCCATATTGTTTTCCAAATTTCCCAGCAGTTTTTGTCAAATGGTGGATTCATGTCCCAAAAGTTGGGCTCTTTAGGTTTATCATACACTGTCTTGCTGATGTCATTAACCCCAAGTCTATTCCATTGATCCTCCTCTCTTTCTCTTAGCCAATACCATATTGTTTTGATGACTGCTGCTTTATAGTATAGTTTAATATCTGGTACTGCTAGGCCCCCTTCCTTCACATTTTTTTTCATTATTTCCCTTGATATTCTTGATCTTTTGTTATTCCAAATGAAATTTGTTATAGTTTTTTCTAATTCAATACAGAAGTTTTTTGGTAGCTTGATAGGTATGGCACTAAAAAGGTAAATTAATTTGGGTAGAATTGTCATTTTTATTATTTTAGCTCATCCAACCCATGAGCAATCAATGGCTTTCCAATTGTTTAGATCCAGTTTTATTTGTTTGGAAAGTGTTTTGTAGTTGTTTTCATATAATTGCT
>NC_058134.1:78485623-78573638 GCF_016433145.1 Gracilinanus agilis | reverse complement strand
TGTATATATATGTATATATATATTGCATATAATTTATTCCCACGTATCCCAGTCCTTCTCTTTTCTTCCCACATCACAGAGGCATTACCTGAATATACATGTTTAAATATAAATATATGTATATGTATATATCCATTATTCATCATAGTCATATATTAAATTATGTCTTTTGTGTTTCTATTCATCAATTCTTCCTCTGGAACTTTATATAATGCTCTTTTAGATCTACTCATTTTCCACTTCATTATTTCATGTAAATCATTGTAAGTTTTTTAATGAATTTTCCTATCAAAATGGATACATGGTCTAGACACAAAGGAGATATGATTAAATTAGAAGAACAGAGAACATATATTGCCTATTAGATTAATGAAAAGGAGAAGGATTTATGAGACAATAAGATATGGAGATCATTGAGAGATGTGAAATGGAAAATTTTGAGTATAATTAAATGAAAAGTTTTTGTATAAATAAAATTAATGTAGACAAGATTAGAAGAAAACCAATAGCTTGGGAAATATTTATAGACAGTTTCTTAGATCATTGTTTGATATCTAAAAATACAGAGAGATCTTTGTCAAATGTATAGGAATTAGAACCACCCCCCAATTGATAAATGCACAAAAGATATGAACCTGCAATTTTCAGTTGAAAAATTAAAGCCATATATAGAACAGCAGCAGCAGCAGCAACATCATCAACACCATTAACAACATCACCTTCATCAACATCATTAACAACAACATCATCAGTATCAACATCAATATCATCAACATCATGAACAAGATCACCATCAACATCAACATCATCAACAATATCAACATCATCAGCATCACCAACATCATCATAAACAACAACATAATCAAAAATATGATCTACAACATCAGCCTCAACATCATCAACACCATCAACATCATCATCAACAAAACAGCATCATCAATACCATCAATGTCATCATCAACATCATCAACAACATCACCATCAACATCATCAACAACATCACCATCAACATCATCATCAACAACATCATCAACATCAGTGTCATTAGTGTCAACATTAACATCTAACTTTCCATTTTTTCCTGGTCCAGGAAAGACTTTTGCTGTAACAAATTAAAATTGGGTTTGACTCAATATGAGAGTTATAAAAGTGAGATTGTGGTCACTGTTTTAGAAAATATTAGCCCTTACATCAGAAATGATTATTAGCAGCATTTATTTTACAACAAGGCAGAGATATTGAAAGTGGGAAATGTAGAAAGGAGACAGAGCCTTGTCTGGCCTTCTGCCCTAAGTGCTGCTGCTGTGAAGTCCAGCTCAGCCCCCTGCAGGGGTTCCCTCAAGTCCAGATCTCCATGTGAAAATCCGGGTGGCATCTTCAGCCAGGAGTCCCCCAACACAAGCCTCTTCCTTCAGCTCAGCTCACTGGAGCACAGTGAATGAATCAGTCCTTAGGCTTGGTCTTTTATACCCTTTTTCCCATGTCACTTCCTGTCTCTCCCTCTTCATAGGAACTAATTGCAGCCTTTTAATTTGAAGAACACGGCCCAGGATGGGGCAGTAGCCTTTGGAGGTGTGAACTTTCTCTAGTAAGTGACTTATGAACTCTCTCACTTAATGGCTAGAAAAGTGCTAAGTAGGGGCATTTTAAGTTCTTGATTTGATTAACAATATAAACAAAGGGAGAGTTAATTCTATCTTCACATAGCATACTTTGCAGAGTACTGAATGAGAGCCAAAAGACCTAAACTCTAGGCTTGAGTGCCACTCTGTGTCCTTTAAGTGTAAAAAGAAAGTCTTCTTTTTCCTGGACTCAGTTTCCTCATTTATGTATGAGTGAAGCTTACCTGGACTCTGCATTAAGTTAATCAATTAAATCAAAGAATAAACCAGGTGTAAACAAGAAAAATAAAATAAAATAAATAAGTTGTTTCATAAAGAAGCCATATATAGGTATATGAAGAATTCTCTAAATCACTATTGACTAGAGAAATGAGGATCAAAAGAATTCTGAGACATCATCTCATTCCCATTAGATTGGGTAAATAACAAAAGAGGAAAACAATAAATGTTGGATGGCATGTGGAAAAATAGGGACATTAACACACTGCCAGTGGATCTCAGAACTGTTTTTGGAGAACAATTTGGAATTACTCCTAGAGAGCTACAAACCTGTGTATATATCCATAGATTCATCAATAACATTTCTGGGTCTATTTCCAAAAGAGATATGGGAAAAAGTAAAAGAACCTACATGTTCCAAAATATTTTTAGCAGGTCTCCTTGTAGTGGCAAAAACTGGAAATTGAAGGCATTCCCATCAATTGGGGAATGATTAAACAAATTGTGGTAAGTGATTGTGATGGAATACTACTACACCATAGGAAATGATAAGCAGGATGATATTTTTTAAAAATTGGAAAGAAATAGCTGTGATAATGAATAGCAAAATAAGTTAGAGTCAGGAGAACATTATACACAGCAACAGATTTTATACTGGTGAATAAGTTGTGAATGTTACCTTCAAAGAATGAACTATGAAGTGGAAAAAATTGAATAAATAGATTAGTTTAGGTAAGATTGTCATTTTAATAATATTGGCTCTGCCTGACTTACCATGGACAATTAATATTTTTTCTGATTATTTATATCTGATTTTTTTTTGTGAAAATATATTTTTCAATTATGTTCATGTAGTTCCTGCATATATTTTGGCAGCAATATTCCCAGGTATTTTACTCTGCCTGTGATTATTTTAAATAAAATATATCTATTTTTACTCTATGTGTGTCTTTCTTTATTAAGGATGTTCTTTATAAATAACACATTGTTGACTTTGGTTTTTGATCCATTTTACTATCCATTTCCATTTTATGGTGAATTCATACCATTCACATTCCAAATTTCAATTACTAGTGCTACATTTCCCTCTGTTCTGTTTTTCCTTAATGTTTTCATTCTCCCCTTTTGCTTTTGTCTTATCCCTCCTTAAAAGTCTAAGTTCTTCTGATAATTATCTACATAATCTGTACCCTTTCTAAGAGTCCTCCCCTTATCCTATCACCTTGACCTTGTAGTTCTAAAATAGTCAACACTGATAAGGGTCCCTTAATTACTCCTTCCCCCTTCCCTTCTGGTTTTTATTTTATCCACCACTCCAAAAGTCCCTTCCTTATCCCTCCACCCTGCCCTTCTATTTTTTGATATGAGCTCTCTTCTCTGAATACCCCCCTCATCCCCTCACTTTACCCTCCTATTTATTAAAAGGTACTCTCTTCTGGGAATCCCTCCTTTATTCCTTTGCCCTTCTTTCTCTTAGTCCCTAAAGAAGATTTTTAATCCTTCCTTAATCTTATATCCTCATCCTCCTGTTTCTTTGTAAATTAAGATTTTTCCATTTTAGTTGTATATGCTGTTCCCTCTCTAACCCAGATCTAATGAGAATAGGCTTCAAGCACTTCCACCCCTCCAACCCTTCTTCTTCTTCTCTAAGACGGTTCTTCCACTAATGCCTCCTTTGCATGGGATAATTGTTCTATTTTATCTCTTTCTACTTTATTATTATTTTTGGCTCATTCCATTATGTTCAAATAGACCTCAGCTTCTAGATATATATGCTCTTCAAAATATCTAAATAGTGATATAATTCTTAAGAGTTATAGATATATTTTCCCACATAAGGTATAAACAATGTGATCTCACAGAATCACTTATAATTGATTTTTCATGTTTACTTTCTTATGATCCTTTTAGATCAAATTACCTACTTAGTTCTGATATTTTCCCTAAGAATAGCTGACATTCATTTAAATATATATTTTCCCTTGTTTATAATTATACTCAGCTTTATGTTATTCTTGGTTGAAAACCTAGCTGATCTGAGCTTCAAAATATCATGTTCCATGGCCTTCTTTCTTTTTCTGTCAAAGCTGTTATGTCTTGTGTTATTTTGATTGTAGCTCCATAGTATTTAAATTCTTCTGTGGTTTTTGTTGTTGTTGCTCATGGCAACCAGTTGTTGCCAAGTACAGGAGGGATTTTGGGGACCTCATGTGATGCCTAAGCCACGTGATTTATTCTGGTCAAACCATGGCTTCCCAGAGACCTTGCAATCTTGCAATTTTACTCTCACTACTGAGGGCTACAAATAGTTTGCTACAAAACATTAATTTTGACTGTGGGGTAATTTGGATAGTGAGGTAGTGTTATGCCTTAACTCTACCATCTTGCTCACATCCTCTTCACCTATGAGCAATTAATAGTTTTCTGACTGTTCAAGTCTGACTTTATCTGTATGAAGTGTTTTGTAACTGTGTTGATATAATTCTTGTGTTTGTCTTGGAATTTTATATTGTCTAGAGTCATTTTTTTTTAAACCCTTACCTTCCGTCTTGAGTCAACACTGTGTATTGGCTCCAAGGCAGAAGAGTGGTAAGGGTAGGCAATGGGGGTCAAGTGACTTGCCCAGAATCACACAGCTGGGAAATGTCTGAGGTCAGATTTGAACCTAGGACCTCCCATCTCTAGGCCTGGCTCTCAATCCATTGAGCTACCCAGCTGCCCCCTAGAGTCATTTTAAGTGAAATTTCTCTTTCTATATCTTGATGCTCAACTTTGTTGCTAATATAGAGAAATGCTAATAATTTATGTAGATTTATTATTTTTTATCTTGGAACTTTTCTAGTTATTATTTCAACTAGCTTTTTATTTGTTTCTCTAGGATTCTCTAAGTATACCATCATACCATCTGCAAAGAGTAATCATTTAGTTTCCTCATTGCTTACTTTTCTTTTCCTTTTTCATGGCTAACCTCCATTTAGAAAGATTTAGAAAGCCTTCTGCACTTAATTACTCTATTTCCCAACTATTCATTCTCTTCCAAACTGATTTCAATTTGGCTTCTCATATCTTCATCCAATCTGTCTTTCCAAAGTTACCACAGTGATCTCTGAATTGCTAAATCAAAAGACCATTTCTGGTTTCTTGTGATTCTTATCCTTTCTCTAGCATTTAATCCTCTAGACACTTCTCAGGTGTACCACAAGAAGGTCATTTGCTTACTCTCCTTCTTTGGAATTTTGTGACATAAGTTTCCCGGGGTTTTTTTCTGTCTGACTTCTTTTTTTTTATATTTCTCCAACAATAGTCTGCCTACAAACTATATATATTGCCCAGCATTCGGCCATGGAATCTATTTCTTTTTCTTTGTAACATCAATTTCTGATAAACAAAATGGAGAACAGGGTGAGTAACACCCAACAAGTTTAGAATTTAGAACTAACCCGGATGCATTGAGCCAGAGGGCAAAAAGCAGTTGCTGAAAGGAATATAAGAGGCAGAGACTGGATCAGGAGGCTTTCACTCATGAGAAGGGGACCTGGGTGGCTGGGTGGGTAGGCCAATCAACCTGCTTATGTTACCTACATCCTGTTTCACTAATTATCACATCCTCAACTTCTGGACAGAGCTGTGCTATACATCAATTATTTAACATCAAGGAAGAACACCATCAGTCCTCAACTCACCCGGTCAGGGCCAAAGGTGCCTGACCTGGCCAGAGTGCCACAAAGAGAGAAACCTCTCCAGCAGATAGTTTCAACTTGATTATTTCTCTGATTGACAAACAATCAGTAGTCTAATGTAGTTTCCCAACACCTCCTTCCTTCAACCTTGATCCTTCCCCTGAGTTTATTACAATTAAATCTTTAAGCTTACTTAGGTGAATGCTGTTACTATCCTAAAGATCATTTCTAAATTTTTTTGGATCTAAGGGGAAAGGATTGCTCAAACAAAATCATATCGCAGTCATAGGCGTTATCCATCAAGCTAAACCCAGGATAAGGACTCAGAAAAGCTGTGTGATTCAATTCACAGCTCTCACTTGATTGCTTAGTCCTGGGCACTGTTAGGTGGGAGGTGGGTGTACAGATGAGCTTCACATACTTTGTGGGATCCGGTGTTCACTATCACAACTTAGTGTCCACCTACGCTTCTCACCCTCACTCAGCTTAAGTCCTCAGACTATCAGAGGACCTTGGGCCATCTTTCTATCAGGCCCTGTTCAGTATCACCATACCACCCATAACATCTTATATGCTATATCATTTGGTGATCTCATAAATTCCCATAAATTCAAATTATTTTCTATGCTAATGATTCATATATATATATATATATATGTATATATATATATATATATATATATATATCCATTCCTACTCTCTTTCCTGAGCTATAATCAGATATCACACAGGAATTTCAAACACAATATACCCATGAAAATCTCTCTTTTTTCTCAAGACCCTCTCCTTTACTGAAATTCACTATTGCTTTCAAGAAAACATCATCCTTCTAGGCATTTAACAAAAAGTCAACTTTGACTCTCATTAACTCACTTATATAATCCATTTACAGCTTCAATTGATTTTAGCTTAATGACTTCTCTCATATATGTTTTTTCCACTTCATACAATCACCTCCCTACCTCAGTTCCTCATTACCTTTTGCCTGAATAATTCCATAACTATCTAATAGATTTTCTGCCTTTAACTCTGTGTTGGTGAATCTATGGCATGAATGCTGGAGGAGGCTGCTTCCCTCCCCCTCTCCATGCACACTTAAGGATATTTCTCTCATCACCTACCTCTCTTCCCAGCAGCTCAATGGAAGTGATTTCTCCTTCCCTTATCTGGGATAAGGCGGGGGGTTCACATGTGGCATGAGGGTTATAGCTTGGGCATTCAGTCTCTAAAAGGTACACCATCACTGCTCTAACTTCTTTTTACTCAAAACCATTCTCTATTCACCTGCTAGAATTATCCTTCTATAGTGTAACAGATAGTTCCTTGATTGTCTCTGTTCAAGAGCTTTTAATACAAAACAGAGCCTTTACATAGCCCTATACTTTAGAGAAAAAATGACAACTAAAAGGAAGATCATTTGGAGTGAGAGAGACTTGAAACTTGGAGACCAGATCGAAGGTTCTTGAAATAATCCAAATATAAAATGATGGATATCTCTTCTAGGATGATGGCCATATATTTGGAGAGAAAGGGATATAGAGGAGAGATTGCTGGCAAGATATATTTGTCAATACATTATCTATGTAAAGTGACAGAGTGGGATCAAAGTTGACACAGATTGTACATCTGGATGACTGAGAATGGACAAAAATTGAGTCATTTGGAAGAAATGAGAAATTATGGGGAAAAGAAATATTTTAATGTATTTTTGTTAACTATTTCCCAATTATGACTAAGAAAAATTGACATTAATTTTTGAGCATTTTGAATTCCAAATTCTTTTTCCTACTGCATTTTCTGTGACCTTAAGAAGGCAAGTAATTGGATGTTATTTATATATGTGAAATCATGCAGAAAAATTTCTATATTATCAATAGTTCAAAATAAAACAGACAAAAACATTTCAATTATATTCAGTGTCCATCATTTCTCTCTCTGGAGGTATATAGCATTTTTTCAATATGGGTCTTTTAGAACTGTCTTGGATCACTGTCTTGATCAGAATAATTAAGTCTTTTACAGCTGATCATCATTACAATATTGCTCTTACTATGTAAAATGTTCCCCTGTTTCTGTTCATTTAATTTTGCAGTTCATATAGCTCTTTATAGTTTTTTTCTTCTAAAACCTTCCCACTAATAATTTCTTAGTGCACAATAGTATTCAATCACCATATTATATCAGAGTTTGTTCAGCAACTCCTAATTGATAGGTATTCCCTTCATTTCCTATTCTTTGCCACTACAAAAAGAGCTGCTAAAATATTTTTGTACAAATGCTCTTTTACTTTTTTTAAAATATATTTGAGATAGATGCCTAATAGTTGCATTGTTGGGTCAAAGATTGTTTTTTGCCTGTTTTATTTTGAATTATTGATAATATAGAAATTTGTTGATTATATAGAGATTTTATAGCTTTTGGGACATAATTCTAAAATATTTTCTTGAATGTTTGGAGTGGTTTGCATCTCAACTAAGTGCATCGATGTCCAATTTTTTCCACATCCTCTCTAGCATTTGTAATTTTTCCTTCTCTGTCACAGTACTTCTAAGTATGAATTATTATCTCCAAGTTGTCTTAATTAATATTTCTCTAATTAGTAATTATTTAGAGCATTTTGTGACAATTGTTTTAATTTATTATTCTAACAACTGCCTTTTAATATATTTTCACCAGTTATTAACTGAGGAATAGCTATTTTATTTTTACAAATTTTGTTCAGTTTCCTATATATTTGTGAAATGAGGCGATATACAGAGAAATTTTTCTAATTCCCACCCAAAACCCGGTTAGTGTCCCTTCTGATTTTGACTGCATTAATTTGTTTATTATAGATCCCTTTATACCTAGTTCATGTATCTATTTTGATCTTAGTAACTAGTATAAGATATTGGTCTATATCTAATTTCTGCCAAACTACTTTCCAGTTTTCCCAAAAAAATTATTAAGTAATGAATTTTTATTCCAAAAATTTGGAACTTTAACTTTGTTAAATACAAGATTACTATAATATTTTAATACTGTTTGTTGTATGTCTATCCTATTTCATTGATATACTTTCCTATTTCTTAGCCAGTATCAGATACTTCTGATAATTTCTGCTTTGTAATGTAGTTTGAATTCTGTTACTGCTATACCTTCTTCCTTAACATTTAAAAATATTTCCTTTGACATTCTCGACCTTTTGTTTTTTTAAATGAAATTTTTAATTATTTTATCTAGTTCATCAAAATATTGTTTTTTGGTAATTTAATTGGGATGCCATTGAATAAGTAGTTTAGTTTAAGTAGAATTGTCATTTTCATTATATTGATTTTTCCTACCCATGAACGATTAATATGTCTTGAGTTATTTAAATCTGACTTTATTTATATGAAAAATGTTTTATAATGTTCACATAATTTGTGGATTTTTTGGAAGATATACTCTTATCAAATAGTTCAAAATATGGCATAATAGGATGACGTCCTTCATATTTTTCATTTTAATTCCATTGATATTCTTTACCTTTCATTCCTTTTTTTTATTTTAACCAATTATTTATTTGTTTGTTTAGAAAAATGTTTTCCACAGTTACATGATTCATGTTCTTGCTCTCTCTCCCCTCACCTCCCCACTCCCCCACCCACGTAGCTGACCCACATTTCCACTGGTTTCTTCATGTCATTGATCAAGACCTATTTCCATATTATTGATAATTATTCTAGGGTGGTCATTAAGAGTCTACATCCC
Organism: Gracilinanus agilis; assembly: GCF_016433145.1. NCBI lineage: Eukaryota > Metazoa > Chordata > Mammalia > Didelphimorphia > Didelphidae > Gracilinanus > Gracilinanus agilis. The sequence continues at coordinate 78,564,385 of NC_058134.1, read as the reverse complement.
AAATCGTGTCTGCATCAACCCATGTGTTCAAGCAGTTGTTTTTCTTATGTGTTTCCACTCCTGTAGTTCTTCCTCTGAATGTGGGTAGTGTTATTTTCCCTAAATCCCTCAGAGTTGTCCTGGATCATTGCATTGCTGTTAATAAAGAAGTCCATTACGTTCGATTTTATCACAATGTATCAGTCTCTGTGTACAATGTTTTCATGGTTCTGCTGCTTTTACTCTGCATCAATTCCTGGAAGTCATTCCAGTTCACATGGAATTCCTCCAGTTTATTATTCTTTGAGCACAATAGTATTCCATCACCAGCACATACCATAATTTGCTCAGCCATTCCCCAATTGAAGGGCATTCCCTCATTTTCCAGTTTTTTGCTACCACAAAGAGCGCAGCTATAAATATTTTTGTACAAGTCTTTTTATTTATGATCTCTTTGGGGTACAAACCCAGCAATGCTATTGCTGGATCAAAGGACAGGCAGTCTTTTAGAGCTCTTTGGGCATAGTTCCAAATTGCCACCCAGAATGGTTGGATCAATTAACAACTCCACCAGTAGTGCATTAATGTCCCAATTTTGCCATTTCATTCTTCTAGATGATTTTTATACATTTTCTAGCTCTATAAAATGATATGAGAGTTTTCTTTGTATAGCGCTGAATAACTAAATTAACAGAATTGTAATTTTTATTATCTTGGCTTAGCCTATTCATGAGCAATTAATATTCCTCCAATTGTGCAGATCTACATTTATGTGAAAAATGTTTAGAATTGCATATAAATATTTCTCTTGGGTTCATCTTAGAAAGTAGATTAACAAATATTTTACATTGTTTGCATTTATTTTAAATGTAATTTTTCTTTATCTCTTGTTGCTGGGTTTTATTGTTTGTATACAGAAATATCAATGATTTATGTGGGTTTGTTTTGTATCCTTCACTTTTGCTAAAGTTATTTATTTCTACTATTTTAGCTGATTCTATAGGGTTCTTTGAGTACAACATCATATCATATGCAGACAGTGAGAGTTTTGATTCCTCATTGCATATTTTATTCTTTCAATTTTGTTTTCTTATTTGATTGTTATAGTTTGTTTTTCTAGTATGATATTGAATAATAATGGTGGTATTGTACACCTTTACTTTATCCCCAAACTTATTGGACAGTCAAGTAGTGTCTTTTACCTTCCCACTCTAAACATCTTCATTTTTAAATTTCATAATGCACAATTCTCCTGGAACTTAGTATGATGGTATGAACATAATGAACACTTCACTAAAGTCTTGTTTCTAAAGCTGGCTTTGCTAGGGCTTGTGAATTGTTACCCCAGTTATTCTGATACTTTCTCTCATTTATTAATTAAATTTTATGAGAAAAATAAATTTCTCTACTCTGTAATACAACAGTTGCCTTACCTTAAGAATACTGAGTCTGGGGGTACAGCAATATGGTACAAAAGTTAGAATGCTGCGGCTGGAATCAGGAAGACCTGAATTCAAAGCCAGCCTCAGACACTAACTTTGTGATCCAGAGTGAGCCACTTAACCTTGTTTGCCTCAGTTTCCTCTTCTATTAAATGAACTAAAGATGGAAATGGCAAGGCACTTCAATATATTTCCCAAGAACATCTTAAATGGAATCACAAGGAACTGGACATGAATAAAATAAATGAATATCAACAAAGGATTATTGGAGTGTCCCAATAGTGACCATCTATCATCTATGAAACTAAGAGCTATAACTTAACATCACTCAACAACTCTATCATTCCCTATTTAGAGTAAATAAATTCTACAAATATCAGAAAGCCCTTTCCAAGAGGACCAGAGAGACATCTAATTTTCTAATATTTGTTTTATTACTTGCTTTATTGCTTGGATCTGTCATGTATCTCTTGGTTTAGTAGAGATCAATACACTTGATATTAAATTTGTTTAAAATAATTAATCCAGTCTTTTCATAGCCAAAATGATATAGATCGAATCTGTTTACAATTGGTAATTCTTTAAAAACCATTAAGAAATTTATTTTTCTCATAAATTTATGATTAAATTATGGAAAAAGTGCTATAACTTATGCTGTTACATTTACATCCTTTAGGTTTATATCACTTTAGGAGAAAGAAAATACATGGCAATACCTAATACCCTGTATTTATGATTTCTTTAACATGATTCAGTATGTCTCAAATAGATCTTTGGGGTTTTACAAGTAAATTATTTGAATATTTTACAATGGAAAGAAAATGAAGTATTGAGGTAGAGAACTTGTGTTCAAATCCTGGCTCTGAAAATTTTGTATCATGTGACCAGCAAGATGGAAGACTAGATCATATCCTAATAATAAAAATATTCAAATTAATAATTAGTTAATAATAAAGAATATCCCTTAGTTAAAATTTTCAGTTGGGGGATATATGCCAGTTCTAACTCTTCTTACAAGCTAATGTTCCAAAAAGGCTAATAACTAATAGTTTTATGAATAAATACTATATATCCTTTACTCAGTAGTCCCTTCCCAGTTCCCATACTCTCATAGGTTCCAATATTTGACCTAGTATCTTGATATTTGATATATATTCCTTAATTTCCTCTTCATATTCACATCTCTGCCAGCAAATCCTACATTGATCTTATCTTTCTATGGCAACAAACAGAAAACTTCAAATCTACCCACCCACTTATAGAGGAAGGGCCATTTTCTCTTTGCTAAAACTTCCTGAACTTAATCTGAACAGGGGAAAGTTGGCTGTTTGGGTTGGAGCTAAGGGGCAGAGTAGAGAAAACAGGTAGGAGAGAGCTTTCCCAGCATTCTTTTCCAAATAAATTTAACTTGAGTTTTCAAATCAATTCTAAAGTGATAGAACCCCAAAAAGATTAGGTCAAAGTGAGATATTTTTCTACCCCAAGACAACATAGAAGAGAAAGTCCTATGAAACAGGAGTGGTGACTGGCACAAAGCCCATTTGGATGAAATACAAGTAGACGGAAGAGGTACTGGCAACAGAAACAGCTCTAACTTCAAGACCTCTCCAATCAGAAATGGTAAGGATTAGCAAACTAGTGTTTTGTAAACCCAAAGATCATAGCTTTTGAAATAAGAGTTCACTATTTAGCAAAAAAAAAAAATTGTAAACAATATGGCAGAAACTAAGCATAGACAAATATCTCACATATTATACCAATATAAGATCAAAATGGATACATGATTTAGATATAAAGGCTAATACCAAAATTAAATTAGTGGAATACAAAATAGTTTGCCTGGAAAATCTTTGGAGATGGGAAGAATTTATGACCAAACAAGAGATAGAGGTTATTAGAAGATGTAAAATGAATAATTTTGATTATATTAAATTTAAAGGCTTTTGTACAAACCAAACCAATATAAATAAAATTAGAAGGGAAACAACAAACTGGGAAAACATTTTATAACAAATGGCTCTGATAAAGGTCTCAATTCTCAAATTTAAAGAGAACTAAGTCAAATTTATGGGACTACAAGCCATTCCTCAATTGACAAATGGTAAATTGATATCAACAAGTCATTTTCAAAAGAAATCAAGGCCATCAATACTCATATAAAAAAGTTCTATATCATTCTTGATTAGAGAAATGCAAATTAAAACAGCTCTGAGGTACCACCTCATATGTACCAGATTGGCAAATACAGCAATAAAGGAGAGTGGTAAATGTTGGAGAGGATGTGGCAAAATTGTGACATTAAGGCATTGTTGGAAGAATTGAGAACTGATCCAACCATTTTGGAGGACAATTTGGAACTATGCCCAAGGGGCTACAAAACTGTTGTAATGCAGGGTTGCAGCAAATGCTCTTCCTTTTGCAAACCAACTGTAGCAGTCCTGACAGTTGGGAAGAGATAGAATGTTAACCCTGGGCTCATGGGGAAACCGTTAGAGCCTGAGTCTATAAATATCCCTGGAGTACCAACTGAAGGGCCTTTTGCTTCTTGGGGTTTTGGGGCTTTGCCTGATTTCCCTGGACCTCTCTCTTGACTTCTCCATTGACATCCTGCTATTCCCTGGATTTCCCCATTGGCCCTGGGAGGAAGGATGATTTGGTAGGTGAAGATCATGGGAATTAGCTTCTGTAGGCAGGCAGGACAACCTAAATCAAGCCATCCCCTTATCTAGTGATCTGATAAACCTTATTACCTCAGAACAGTGAAATTATCCCTGACTGAGGGAGCCGGCCTTCCTCAGTCTGACCCCCTCTTCTGTAACCCTCTCCAGCACCAGCCTCTTCCCAAGCAGCAGTTACGAGACCTCATCCCTTTTCCCTCAGCTTACCCCTGGCATTAATAACCCCCTTTGTTATTTGCACGAAGAATTTCTGGTAAATCTTTGTATCCACTAATAGGGCAAACAATGAAGAAGGAAAGGAATAACCTTTATTTACTGAGGGTAAACCTAGGCATCCATCTTGGGCAGGAAATGGCCAGTCATCACTTCCTGTAAGGTTTAAGTTTTCACTGGCAGGGAGGGGCACCTTGATTCCTCCCTCAAGGGACCATAGAAATAACAACAGAAGGCTGAAGAAACTCTTCAGCCAGACTCATACCATCTCTGGCTGACATAGTTCTTCTTATATTGTAGAGATAGTCTCCATGCCTGAAGGACCCAGCTTATTCCTCCCAGTACCCTCAAGTACCTAGCCTCTATGATTAGCCTGATTGATTAGCCCTTCATATATTCCCTATTTATTCCATATCATATTTCCATTTTATTCCATAACACTGTGCATACCCTTTGATATCACTACTGAGTATGTAGTCCAAAGAAATAATTTTAAAACTGGGGAAAGGAAAGACTTGTAAAAATTATTTATAGCAGCTTTTTGTGGTGAAAAAGAATTGGAAATTCAGGGCATGTCTATTGAATGGAAAATGCCTCAACAAATTGTGGTACATATTGGTGATGAAGTAATATTGTGCTCTAAGAAATGATAAGCAAGATGGTTTATAAAAAGCTGTAAAGATCTATAGGGACTCATGCAGAGTGAAATAATCAGAACTGTGAGAACACTGTACACAATAAGAGAAATATTCTATGATGATTATCTATGAACATTTGGTCACTCTCAGTAATGCAATGACCTAAGACAATCCTGAAAGATTTATGATGGGAAATGCTATCTACCTCCAGAGAAAGAATTGTTTGAATTGTCTTTCACATTAGTGTACAGTATTTATTATTTTCTTTTGGTATTTTCATCATGTATGAGTTTGCTCATAAACAATGACCAATATGTAAAAATGTTTTGCATGCTAAAAAATAAAATCAATAAAAGAAATGGTAAGGGGATTTGGTAATTTGAAAGATTGAGATTACAGGGTACCTCTGTGCTAGCACTGGATGCAAGACAAGACCCTCTTTGGCAATTCCATTAATATGACCACTTCTGGATTATAATTCAAAAACAGAGAAGAATACTTTCAGTAAAGAAGGAATGGGAGAACCAAGGGGCAATTGTTTGGCAATTCCATCACCTATATCCAATTAGGGTTGAGAGAAATACTTTTGATCAATGGGGGTCAAAACTATATTGGCAAATATCGGTTCTATTCTTATAAGATCCTGTGGAACAATATCATTTCTTGTCTCAAGTGAGGAAGGGCCCTTGGGATCAGTATTGATTGCAATTCCAAATGATCCAAGGAGCTTTTTGGGAAAGAGAAGAATGTAGATGAAGAGAAAAGTCACCATACTCCTCCCCCAATCCTACCACTTGGAAGGAAAAAAATTCCAGGCCCCTAAAACTATCTCTGAAAGTAAGGAAATTAAACAAAAATATTATTATGAAAAGACATTTAACAGCTTGGTAAAAGAAACAAATAACAAAAACAAAACTGGGCAGTTGGGAGGTAATGATTACACTAAACATCAAGGAAAAGTAAAACAAAGTCAAAAGTGGGGAAAATGAATAAAAAATACAAGAAATATAGGAAAAACAAATGACCTGAAAATTAGATATAAAAGAGATAGGTACAAATAATATTTGTGCCTCAAAGGAAAAATTACATAAATCATTAGTTTGATTAAAAAATAAAAGAAGAAAACCAAATTACTTGTATCAAAAAAAAAAATAAAGAGGAAATTAAAGCAATTACTGGAGTTATTTTGCCATCAAATTATATGCCAGAAAAATGTATAATCTAAGTAAAATGGATAAATATTTATAAAAATACAAATAACCAAAATTAACACAGAGTGAACTAGAATGTTTAAATAACCCTATCTTGGGGAAATAAATTTAATAAGCCATCAGCAAACTCTCTAAGGGAAAAAAGTTTCAGAAATAAATTTATGAAACAACAAATCCCTAAACTATATAAACTATTTGAAAAAATGAATAAAGAAGGAGTCTTTCCAAATTTCTTTTTTGATGCAAATATGGTTTTGGTAGTTAAATTAGGGAGAACAAAAACAGAGAGGGAAAACTATAGAATAATTGTCTTAATGTACTTTTTTGCAAACATTTTAAATAAAATATTAGCAAGAAGATTATAGAAATATATCAAAATATGATATACTGTGACCAGGTGGGGTTTATAACAAAAATGTAAGGCTGGTTCAATATTATTAAGTCAATTAAGCATAATTGACCATAGCAATAACAAAACCAACAAAATCATGTAATTATTAAAATAAATGCAGAAACCTTTCACAAGATACCATGTTCAATTCTATTTTAAAAAAATTAGAAAGAATAGGAATAAATAACGTTTTTCTTAAAATGATAAGGAGTAACTGTCTAAAACCAAGAGCAAACATAATCTGCAACAGGGATAAAATTGGAGTCTTCCAAATAAGATCAGAAATGAAGAAAAATATCTGTCATAACCACTATTATTTAATATTGTATTAGAAATATTAGTTAAAGCAATAAAAAAGAAAACAATTTGGTAGAATTTGAATAAAATAAAGCATAACAATAAGATAATAACACCAAAACCCCCACTAATTTAAAATATATATAGCTCATATTGCAAGCCTAGTGGTGGTAGTGAGGAGGTGGGGAAAAACCCTAAACAAATACAATTGAACCTATGTTCAAACCTCAAGATCGTATATATATATATGTATATATACACATACATGCATTAATATATACATACACGTATACATATAAACATATTTGTGTATATGTATGCATCTATATATACAGTTATTAAACCAGTTTGAATGGCAAGCAATAAATTCTAAAGTTGAACAAAAGAAAGATCTTCAAATATAAAAGAAAATAAATTTGAATAGCACAATACAAGACTCTTCTGCATTCAAATGGCAAAAGCTAATTGAAAAATGTGAAAAGGAAAGAACATCAAGATGCAATCCAAAATCACATACCCTGAAAACCTGAGTCTAATGTGTGAACCAAATATCTTGGGGACTTCCAACCCAGTCCAGTCCTGGAAGACTCACCACAATAAGTAGGCACAGGAGTCACAGTCATGCGTTTTAATTTTCTAGCATGAGAGATGAGATTCCTGACCAGGGGAAGTTACAGAAGTCGGGGGATGTGAGGTATGGGAACTGCAGTGAAACCTTGGGCTAGTTGAAGGGTCTCAGGGGAAAAGGTTTGGATGGTGCTAGAAAAACCAGCTTGTGATGCTCTGACTCTCTTGGCCATTCCTTGGACTTGTGAAATTATACTTCTCTTTCAGCTATCTGGCTTATCTATGTAAACAATCTCTGCATTTAGGTATAGAATCCTGGGCCTAATTAAAAATATTCATTAGCATAGTATTCGACATATAAATACTTCATTGATAAAATACCAGAATGTTAAGCAAATACTGTTATCATGGAATGCAAAACAAATATGAATAATTTATCTTTACAGACTATTAAAAACTTTTGAAAGTAAAAAAATAGAATTAAAATCCGAGCAGAGAGACCATTTAGGAAATAATTTCTAAAAGTACCCAAAGGAATAAAAATTTAATATACATGTATGTATGTATGTATGTATGTATATATGTATGTATGTATGTATGAGAATTTGAACTATATACATATGCGGGAGAGAGAGAGAGAGAGAGACACAGAGAGAGAGAGAGACAGAGAGAGAGAGAGACACAGAGAGAGAGAGACACAGAGAGAGAGAGACACAGAGAGAGAGAGAGAGACTCAAAAATGACTAAGCCTTAAATTTCCTAGAAATGAATCAGTATATTTTGTTGGATTAGATTGACAGATGGGATCATGTATAAAAAGGAATGTGGATGTAGAAGATAGGAGGGAATTTGTTATATGCCCTAAACTAGTAAACAAGACTGATGTAACAACCCTTTTGATTTATTAGTAGAGAGGATATAAAAATGAGAGTGGTGGCAAAGGGAGACATACAAATAAAAGGAGGAAAATGGAAAATCTTGGATAAATGTTTCATAGGACTACACTGAAGAATACTCTCTGTGAATAGAGAAATAGATTTTGTAATGAGATCTGAAAACTTCACAATAGATACAATCTGTAACGATTTGGAAATCAGAGGGGCTACTTCCTTGGAGAGTTTTCTGCTTCTATGGAAAACATGCTTCATGAAATGTGAAATCAGAGCCCCTGTGGGAAACTCATACTTAAAGCATTTGAGGACATTGGTATGACAAATGAAAATTTTATTGTAGGGGGAATTAGGGAGATAAAAATGAACAACACACTGTGGAACTCAGGAAAATTCCTTCTCCAAAGCAATACAGACAAGATCTACAAAGAAATAATATAGTAATTTTTTAGTACAGAAAACACAAAGAAAATTTGCTCCCATGAGAAATGTAGTGACTAAAGAAAGACTATAAATGTACAAATATCATGAATCAAAGCATAAGTTTAGAAAAGATAGAAATAATTTAGAACTAAATAAATTATTGGAGTTGCTAGAACTAAAGGATGTATGATGTTTTGCAAATGGAACTATAAAGATTATGCATAATGCTCAGTTCCATGTGGAGGAAAATGACTATATTTTGCCATAAATATAAAAAATAAAATAAAATCAGTAAATAGGTATGTTAAAAACCATAAATTAGCAAAATTAGTAGTCTAGGAGCACTAAAAAATTATACACAAATAAGTAGTGACATAAGGAAATTCCAAATAATGAGTGAATCTAAGAAAAAATAATAGAAAAACAGTAGTAATTGTAAAATAGTAAACCATATTTTCCAGGATGTTACTGAAGTTACCTTGAGTCCTTAAAACCTAAATTATCAAAACAGAAAACAACATTAGCAAATTGACTATTCAGTGGAAAATTAGGAACACAGTAAATAGATCCCAAATTAGCATGTAGTAGGACATTTTGAAAATCGGATATTAAATTAGATACTGACAGAAAAAGCTATAGAAATGATAGCTGCTTCTTTGAATGAACTAAGAAAACTGATGAACATTGGTCCACATGATTAAAAAGAAGAGGATGGATAATCAGATCCACAAGATATTCTATGAACAAAGTGAAACCACAAATCTTGTCTATAATTCTTAGCACATTGGACGTCAGTTACCTCTTGAAAAAAATGAGGTATTGGCTCTCTCTTGTGCAGAGAGGTAAATACAAAGAGAGACAGAAATAGACACAGAAATAAAGGGAGGATATCTGCTTCTGACAGTCAAGATGGCAGAATAAAGAATGCCCTGAATTTACCCAAACTCACCTCCAAAAAAACCACACACAGCCTCAAAACAAAATTTGGAGAGGCAGAAACAACAAAAGACAAGAATGAAATCTTCCATCCACCACACTGTGTAACCTCTTAATATAAAAGTGCAATATGGAGTTTTCTTTAAGTTAGATATACTTAAATCAATAAAATATTTCAAGGAAACAGACAAAGCAAGATAAAATGAAGGAACAAAAAAATATTGAGTCTTGAATTAGAGAACATCTCTTCAAATATTGACTCTGACACTTGGAAAAGTCATTTAATTAGCCTGGTATCTTCATCTTTAATGTATGAAAGTTGGGCTAGATGTCCTTTGAATTCCTTTCCAGCTCTAAATGAATAAAGAGAAATGATGGTTTGGTTTAATTTTATTTAAAAGACCTTTAGGCTTATGAAAATGTTAATCTTGTTTGTTTAGAATCATGAGATTTTAAAGATTGAAGAAAACATTAGCAATGTTCTACTTCAGAGGTTTTCTTCTTTATATGAATGTCTTGGACCTCTTGAAGAACCTGAAGTTGATGGACCTCTTCTCAGAATAATGTTTTTGAATCAGAAAAATGAAAAAAAAATTAAGGATTATAGAAGAAACCAAAAATTGGTGAAAACAATTTACCCCCAATGCCTAATTTACAGACTTATTGGGATTTATTTATGGACTTCAAAGAATAAGCAGACCACAGTTTAAAAACCCCTCATCCTGTTCAACTCTTTCCATTCTTAAATATGAGGAAATGTATGCCTACAAATTCTAATCACTTTTATAAAGATCGTATCTTTACTTAATTACTTCATGGTATAATCATCAATCTGACTTATGTCTCCAATTTCTAATCTAGGGATGTATTACTTTAACAGAAAAGAGGTGTGTATATGTGTGTGTGTGTGTCTCCCTCAAGTGTAAAAATAAAGTAAAATAGAAACAGGCAAAAGAAAAAACTGTAAAATGGGGTGAAATAAACAAAAAGCTCACATTTCATATCATTGCTTAGGTAGTCTTTTACCTTATTTCAAGTACAATTATCATCTTGATTCTGCTGTTTTTGTCTCTAGGGTATCTTTTCTTTAATTTCTAATCCACCCCTCTACCCATTCAAAAACATATGCACAAATCAAATGTTCCTTTCTAAATTTGCAAATTATTTTTAAAATGGGTATACAATTCATCAATTATAGTTGGATATCATGTGTCTTCACACTAAGGAATTTAAAGTGAACTCTGTGTAATCAAGAGAAAGGCATATGTGTATGTATGCATGCACACACACACACACACACATGCACACACATACATCCTCCAAAGTTTTGTTTGCAGGTTCTTTGTTCTTCTTATTCACAGAAAACCAAAACAGAATTGTAAACAAAAGATTAAGGGAAATTACCACAATGTGCCTGGGTGCATTTGCTACAGGTTGGCACAAGCTGAATGCCAAAATAATTATACACTTTAGTCTATACTTAAAATCTTGGGAATGAAAAAGAAAACATAAAAAGCTAAGTTTAAACCAAAACAAGGTCACTGCCTTCTTTCTTCCATCCAGAAGGATTAATAGGAAATCATACCTTTTTTCAGATTTTTTTGGTTTTAGAGACATTATGAAAAAGAAAATCATCTTGAAGTGATGATTATTGTTAGATGCCAATTTAAAGATCTTCCTTCATAAATGTTCTGGGGTTACAAAATTCTTGATGATTTCAGAAGAATAAAATCCCCCTCCCCTGTGGAGAGGAATTAATGTTTTAGCCTCCCCAGTAGCTATTGGTTCCATTTTTTAACCAATTTTTTCCCATTTTTAAAAATACTCTTTGCCTTTTTTATTTTATTTTTTGCCATTTGATTTTCTATGCCAAATAATTTTTCCATTTGATATTCTAAAAGGAAATGAATTAGTAAGAGATTTATAAAATGAGAGTAAGAAATTCATTTTACTTCCATCAATTCATTCACTCACTAGATCATAGATTTAGAGTTGGAAGCAACTGTAGATGTTAACTCTACCATTTTACAAACAAACTGAGGACAAGGGAGGGAAAGAGGCTTGCCCTAGGTGTTGTGGATAATAAGTGCCAAGGTTGGGATATAAAAACAATGTCTTATAACTTTATATATTCTTTTCTTTCTACCATACTATACTACCTACTTGAATATTCATTTGAAACATCTATGATTTTGATGATTTCATTGTCAGAATTTCCTCCACCAGGTTAGATTCCAACCCCTATTTCTACATGACTTCTCATCTTTGTTCACACTAAGAAAAACAAAACAAAACCAAAAACTTGGATTAAATAGTTATTGATTTTGGTACCAGAGTATGAAATTTAACATAAAGATCCTTCCTTCTTCCTTTCTTCTCTCCTCCCATCCTTTCCTGTCTTTATACAGAAATTATCTTTACACTAACGTAGGCCACTGACTTTTGTTCAGTAGACTCAGAGAGTGAAAGAGTTCCACAGAACTTTCTTCATCTTTAAAATGGGTTTGGAGAAGGAAATGACCAACCGCTCTACTATTTTTGCAAAGAAAACCCCATATAGAATCACAAAGAGTTGGACAAAACTGAAACAAAAATGAATAATAATAGCAATAAGGAATTGAATCTTAGTCTTCCTAAGACCAACTCTTTATCTACTACACTATGATGCTTTCCATCCTTTTTTTGATAACAATCAGTAAATTAAAAAAGTTGGATGGGACATGTTCTACCAACTGCAGTCAAATTTGCTTAATAATTTTGGTGAAATTAATCATTTAGGGGTATTGCGTGATTGTTAAAAAATAAAATATTACTACTCCAAATTATTTGAATTTCCTTTATAAATTTAGGGCCACAATGAGGGTTCAGAGTAGGACATTTGTGGAAACTCTTTTCATTAACAAATATTTACTAGACACTTTCAGTTTTCAGTGTGTTATATTGTTTTGAAATACACAAAAATAAATTTTAAAAAATGCCTGACACACAGTAGTTGCTTAATCAATGTTTGTTGACTTGAATTATATAGTTATAATTTAGACAAGAATATGTAATCATAATTCAATCAATATCTGAGGGGTTCTGTGAGATCAGTTTGAATAAAGTATTGCAGTAGTTCCCAGGGAAAATAATTATCTTGAGGTTGCAATCATCAGGGAAACTAAAGAAGATTTGGCATCAACTTGTGAAGAAACCGAAAAACAAACAAGATAATGAGAACAATGTACCCATTCACCCTCCCCTAATCTCTCATCCAATTAAAAATCAGGTTGATTAATTTTGTATTGCTTCCTTTTTAATCAATTGGCCATATTTGATTGTTTTCAATATATAGAAGTTTTCTTCTGTTATTCAGGGTCCAATACTAAGCTGAAGAAGGGGCTTTGTCTCATTCTGTTGGGCAACTGCCATGCATTTATTAATAAATAATGAATATTTTTAATATATTTCTAAATAAATAATACAAATTTCTTAATAAATCACAAGATCAAACCTGTGTTTCCTCAGTCATTTCATTTTTTCACCTACCACAATGGAATCTATTTAATTCTATATAAACAAGGTTTTGACTTCTTCCTCTTAGTATATTTTATATTTTTATATTTTTATATTTTAAGAGATTTTATATTTTAAGAGACTTTCATTTCTATAGTTTATAAACTATGAGGACTCAATATGGTGACATCTATCAAAAACACTGTTCCTAAATTTTATGGGTCAATGTTACCTCTAGGTTGGTGATAGTGAACCTATGGCACATGGACCAAAAAGAACACAAAGGACACACAGAGGACTCTGTGGTCATGCCTGTAGTCGTCTGCCAGAGTTTGTTATTAGAAAGCCAGAGAGACTCAGGGTAGAGCTGGTCCCCTCCCCATCTCCATGCATGCCTGGGGACATTTCTCACATGACCCACTCTTCCACCCAGGGGACCAATGGGAGCACTTCTTCCCTCCCCTGTCTGGGGTAAGGAGGGGAGGGCAAGGCACATCACCCAATCTGGGAGGTGGAGTGTGGGGCAGGGCCAACACTCCATCTCTAAAAGATTAACCATCACTGTTCTAGGTGATTGTGATCCATCATCTTATTTTCTGGAAACTACTTCTGTTCCAGTAGATTTTATTTATGAAATTCTTTGAAGACCATAAATGGTTTGTATTTCTAGGAGAAAGAATTGCTGCATGTTGTTTTAAAAAAGAGAGAATTTTGTAATTATGGCCTCTTACTATGACTTCCTAGATATTCAGTAGGTCCTAATATCTCGTGACCACCAGTACTATATTACATAGTTTCTACTGTTTCCTTGAAAAATCTCTAAAAGTAAATAATTGTGAAATCCTTGATGATGATGTTTTTGTAATTTTTTTGATAATCATGTTTTGGTCTTTTATTGCTGTCATGATTCCCTCCATACTCTTGACTCTGTTTACTTCTTTGCTCATATATTTTCCATTGAGTTCAATTAGGTACTACACATGGAAGGCTCTTGGGTTCTTAGCCATTGCACAGGTTCATTCCAGTCAATTAATAAATATTTACTAAGAACCTACTCTAGGGGCATCTAGTTAGTACAGTAAATAGAATGCCAGTCCTATATTCAGGAGGACCTGAATTAAAACTTTCACTGACACTTTCTAACTGTGTGACCTTGGCCAGGCTATTCAACTTTATTCTTCTCAGTTTTCTCTTCTGTAAGATGAGCTAGAGAAAGAAATGACAAACCATCATCTTTTCCAGGAAAACCCCAAAGAGTTCATAAAAAGCCAAACAGAACTAACTGACTAAACAGCAACAAGAACATCTACCATGTGCCAGACACTATGCTAAGCAAAGAAAATAAATATAACTCAGTAAATAAGTACCCAATAAATTCCACATTGTATACTTTCTTTTAACTCTTACTATAGATCTGCAAAATGAAGTCTATTTTTCTAGGAGGTTTTCTTTTTTTTGGAAGAGAGGTAATTGTTTAGCCTGTTTATTGTATGATTAAAGAATAATAATCCAGAGACAGATAGGTGGCTTAGTGATTTGAGAGTCAGGCCTAGAGACGGGAGGTTCTCATTTCAAATCTGGCTTTAGACACTTCCAAGCTGTGTAATCTGATGTGATCTTCCAAAAAAGAATCATCATCCATCAAACTTATCAAGTCAACACCTACTAATAAACCCTAATCACCACAACCACCTCCAGCTACCACTACCAACCTCTACCATTACCCAAATTCTCTCTTTTTAAAGTGGAATGCCAGAAAGAATGTGTAGCAGAACATCTAGAAGAAGAAAAAAAAATTCTGCTGTAGTTCCCCTCCAGGAGAATATGAATGAAGGAAAAAGACTCCTGTTTGTGATTTACATAAAATGAATGGAAAAGTTTTATACTTAGTTAACTAATTTAAATACAATGAATACTGAGCAAGTTCAACCAATTTGATTTACTAGGTTAGGTTTTTTGTTTGTATTTGTTTATTAAATATCTAATATTTTCAAGCACTGCACAAGTCTTATATATTTGGTCATCACCATATTCAATAAATTCTCCTTGTTTTTTATTTCCTAGGGGATAATTTTTATGAACTTTTCTGATATTTACATCTCTCCACAATCTGGGTATTCCAAAATTTGTAGTTCTTTCATGTAGTATTTCTTTTCTCCAACTCTTCATTCTACCATCATGGCTTACCCACTATTGAGTCACAGGATACTTCTTCCATTGTTTCCACTTTTGCACTATCATTGCCCAAACCTATAATGCACTCCCTTTTTACCTCTGAGCCTTGGAATCATAGGTTTCTTCAAAAACCTCAGGGTTTTTTTCAACACCTCTATGAAATGTTTCCTCAGTCCCTATGTCTTTAATTCCATCTCTGACATAACTCCTTGAATATTATTTATTATGTATTACATATATTTGAATACATGTTGTCTACTTTCATTAATTTGTAAGGACCCTGAGGAAGACACTAATTTACTTTTTATCTTTGAATTCCCAGTTCTTAGACCAACCTTTGGCATGTAGTAGTGCTTAATTAATTGCTTAAAGATTGCCTATATAGTTATTGGAAATGCAAAGACATAATTAGAATAACCCTTACCCTCAAGGAGCTAAAATTCTAATAGACAAATATAGATAAGTGGATACAATATTTTCCCAAATGCAGACAAAGTAATTTCAAGAGGGAGAGAGAATGGGAATAGCTAGATGCCTCTTAAAAGAAATAGTTAGGAATAGCCCCTAAGCTATGCTTTGAAGGATGATAGAGATTTTTACAAAGCTTGACCAACTGTAAATTGGGTACCTTTTGATGAATTCTTCAGCCATCACTATCCATATTTTTTCAGGATGGATTTTTTGTTCTTTATATATAATTGTGCTAGAGAGAGCTAGATCTCAGTCTAACTAGATAGTTTGATTTTTTTGACTACTCATCTGAAAAAATATTACAATTCATGTGTTCTGAAACTGTTCACTCATAGTCAAATGGGATTTTTAGTCATATAGGTCAAAGAAAGGACAGAATTCCATTTGGCTTTTACCTTTATGCTTGAATATATAATAGTCATAGATTTTAAAGTCTTTCCAAAGAAGGGAACTGCCTTAATGATTCATGTACACTGATCTTTAGCAATGAACTCTCCTGCTAATGGATTTCATGTTAATATTGCATTTTTAAAGGTTTAAAATTACTTTTGTTGTGGCTTAGATGCCAATCATGTGATTCTTGAATCTTATGCAAAGCTCACTGAATAATCTGACAATGAATGAAATTAGAGATAGAGAAAGGAAAGAGAGCAAGCTGTTTTAGTGAACAGAATAATGACAACTGTCACTTCCCAGGAAGCCATACTTTCTCTCCCCAGCCCACTTTCCATGATGGAGTCTATTTCAGAAGTGACAGATGGAAGGTTTGTAGGCAAATCCCATGTAGGGTAAAGGATAATGGAATCTGTCTGCTTCCTTGAATTTGTCTTTAATGATCCCTCCCATGTGTTGCTTCAGTAACTTTGCCATCATGCTTCGATCTGTCAGTTAGCTCTTATTCCTGTATTTCAGGAATTTGAAACCAACTGTTACAGACCTAAAAGCCTGTGGTTTATGAAGCAGAGCTGCCCACACACCTCCTTCCCTCTTAGTTTCAACATTATTCCATTATTCTCTTAGTTTCTCAGTTTAGCTTTCATTTTCTTTCTTTTTCTCTTCCTCTGTCTGTCTGTCTGTGTTTCTTTCTTTCTTACTTTCTTTCTTCCTTCCTTCCTTTCTCCTTTCCTTCCTTCCTTTCTTTCATCAGAAATGAAAGACACATGCCATTTTTAAGGTGAGTGGTTCAGATGAGCAGGAAGAAAGGGGAAAAAAGAGAACAAAAACTGCTTTTAAAGGAGACTTTACCTCAAGCTTTCCTCTGCTTTTCAGAGTTCCCAGTGAATCATATTTAGCGACACAAGTTTAGGCATTTTCGTTTCACACCGCCTTAGTTCCAATTAAAATGGCCATAAAGTGTAGCCATAATAGGTGCTATAAATAGTCTGAAGTGATCCAGGTATGTGCCTTTGTGGCTGGTTGAGGAAACCATGTGAATAATGCCAAGCAGATTGTAAAGAGGATTAAGTGTATTTGCTTTCAAGAAGAAGGTTAATGTCTTCAAAATAGAATTGGCAACTATAGGACAGTAAATTGGGAGGGAGCTGGGTTTGTATACAATTGCACACAATGATTCACAAATGACATTTCACATATACTTGGTATGGTCTCTGAATGGTAAACCAACTTGTCTTCACAGAGTTTACTGCCACAAATGTGGCAAAATTTCCCCATTTGTGGGATAGTTTGATCAGGCAATTTCCTGTGAGTTGTGTTGTAAACCACAGGACAAAGATTATTACAGCAGTAAAGGCTTACACAGGCATGGCAGAATGGGAGGAAGGAATTATCAAAAATGTGACTAATGGGTGATGCTGAACTTTGCCTTTTCCATGTAAAAACATATCCAGATTATTTGCCTGAAATATCTTCCTCCCTTCTCCCTTTCTCTTCCCTTCCCTTCTTCCCTCCTTTTTTCTTCCTCTCCTATTCATGTTCCTTTTCCCATCTTCCTCTCCTCTCTCCTTTCTCTAAACTCTTTCCTTACCCTATAAATCTAAGTCTTCTCCCATTTTCCTCTCTTCTCCATTTCCTCCTGTCTCCCTCTGCCCTTTTCATTCCTTCCCCTCCTCAATCTACTCTCTTCCCTTCCCTCTTCTTTCGTGCTACTCTCCCATATCCTACTCCAGGTCTCTCCTTTCCTTTCATTCCTGTCTTCTCTTTTACCCCCTCCATTATTCTCCATTCCTTTCTCTCCCCCTATTCATTTCCCACTATTCTCCTTTCTCTCCTTTTATCTTTCCTTTCTTTTTCTCTCTCTCTTCCCCTTTGCTTTTTCCTTTCCTGACTTTCTTTGATTTCTTCAATTTCATTAAGTCACTAAAGGTTGAAAAAATCAGCTCATGCATGAAAAGTGAATTGCTGAGACCAAGGACTTTTCTTTTTAAAAGGAACTATTTTGGGGGCAGCTGGGTAGCTCAGTGGATTGAGAGCCAGGCCTAGAGACAGGAGGTCCTAGGTTCAAATCCGACCTCAGACACTTCCCAGCTGTGTGACCCTGGGCAAGTCACTTGACCCCCATTGCCTACCCTTACCACTCTTCCACCTATAAGTCAATACACAGAAGTTAAGGGTTTAAAATAAAAAATAAAAGTAAAAAAAATAATAAAAGGAACTATTTATTTCTGTTAGGAGAAGAAGACAAAAGGTCGGTTTTTATCATTTTATTACTTAGGGTTAACATTCTTCAAAATTTTTGCTATTACTGATATGGAGACTGTTTCCCTAAGGTATTTTTTTACTCTTCCTTCTTCATTCAAAAGTCTTTTAACATGACTTGCTTATCAAAATAGACATATTTTAGTGTGGTCAGTGTGTATTGGTTCCTTGGCGGAAGAGTGGTAAGTGTGGACAATGGGGGTCAAGTGACTTGCCCAGGGTCACACAGCTGGGAAGTATCTGAGGCCAGATTTGAACCTAGGACCTCCTGCCTCTAGGCCTGGCTCTCAATCCACTGAGCTACCCAGGTGCCCCCAAAATAGTTCCTTTTAAAAAGAAAAGTCCTTGGTCTCAGCAATTCACTTTTCATGCATGAGCTGATTTTTTTCAACTTTGAAGATGGAGTAGATTGACATGGGAGGTAGTGAGTTGCCTATGGCTGGAGCTCTCACAAAACAGTACAACTGTATGATTTGTGATGTCTCTTCCAAATTTAAGATTCCATGATTCTAAACCTATCTCTGATAAGGACAGGTGTGATAATTAGATTATGTCTACACTGCCCATCTTTAGATTTAATCACCAAAGGTGAGAGGACCTCCAATCTTGGGAGGTCCTAACCCACATGTGCTAGAGTGAGTGATGAATCAGAATCTACTGACCCACCCTCTAGGCGGTCTATGAGAATCATCTATTGTGATTGGACATGCAGGCTAGGGGAAGGCACTGAAAAGTGACACATATGTGACCCCTTTAAAAAGAGGGAGTTGAGGGAGTGAGAGTCTTCTAATGTTGTGAGGGGGACCTGAGGGAGCTTTGCTGGTTCGTGACTGAGACTCTTCCACATGGTGAGTTTAAAGACTGAATCTTCCTGAACTGCTATTAAGAACCTTCTTTTATAGACTCTGTGAATGAAGTTTGCTCCATTCACCTCCGGGCCTCAGGCCCTTTAACCCTCAGCTGAGGGTTAAGATCTAACTGGATTAATTAATGGGATAAATTCTTATTTCCTTACTTTCTCTCTCTTCTCTCATGTAAATAAACTTCCATAAAAGTCAATTTTGATTTGAGATTATTCTTAATTGAGGGTTGATAATAGTTCAATCCTCTGGTGACCATCTTTTAATATATTGAACCCATAAAACCCCCTTTTCACCCTTACACAGGGAGCACTAAGGAACTATTGAAAAGTATTTAACAAAGATCCATTTAAATATGTACAGCATTTTTGAAAACAGTCAATTCTCCAACTACTGAGTGATAGTATGAATATTATAAAACAGTGAAGGCAGGATAATGAGCTAAGTCTTTTACTTGGGTTCATCATATACTATCTACATGACCTTATGGTCAGTTTACTCATCTGTTAAATGGGGGATAGAAAACCCTTCCTGGCATATTTAATGGTATTGTTATGAGTATAAAATGAGATAAAATGTGCTTAACCTCTTTAAAAAGTGAAAAATGGGGTTCCGGGTTAAGATGGGGGCAGAGTAAGAGGCAGCTCTTAACCTCTCCTGACCGAAACACACAAAAGTCCTCAAGGGGACATAAAAACAAGTCCAGATGAACAGAGGAACCCCACAACAGGGCACAGCATGGAAGGTATGTGGAATCGAGGCATTTCCATGCTATAAAGGGGTGAAACAGCTCTCACTAAATCACGGGCTGAGCAACCACCCCACCCCCAACCCCTCCACAAACAACACCTATAGCTCCGAAACCAGCTAAAAAGAAATAGAGCAAGTTTGGGGCACCCATTGGGTCGTTGGCAGGTCCAGGGCCTTTTCCTGAGAGCAGCAAGATTTAGGACCCCAAAAAGCTAACAAACGCACACAAAATTTGAGCGTGGGAGCAGGGCACAGAGCACGGGCTCAGAGCACAGGCGCAGGTGGAGGCGTGGGTGGAGGCAGACACAGCCATGAGCTGAAGCTCTGAAACCCTCAGTGGGGAACCAGCGCAGAAGTGTATACAACTGACTATGGAAGCAGCACCCTGAGACTTGTAAAGAAACCTCTGGCAGAGGACCAAGCAAGGGGGTCCACCAGGGGGCTTCACCTTGGAAAAAACCAGAACTCAGACCTCAGGAGCCAAAAGACCACGGACAGACCCTGAGCGCGAGGATAAACCTGAGAAGCTGCTGGGCTAACGCTGGCTACCCAGTCTCAGGAAGTTCAGAAGAGAAAGATTAACAACAAGAAAAAGAAGTCTTTAACACTCAACAACTTTTACACAGAGAAAATCCAGACAATCGAGCAAACAGAGGAGGAGAACAAACAAGCATCCGGACCCTCCACAAATGAGGAAAACTCCTCACAAGCTATGGAAGAGTTCAAAACTGAGATTTTGAGGAAATGGAAGAGATCTGGCAAGAAACTAACAGTTTAAAAGGTAGAATCTTGCAATTGGAAAGTGAGGTTCAGAAACCAAATGAACTGATGAGCAGGTTGAACACCAGAAATGACCAGATTGAAAAGGAATACCAGAAGATTATGACTGAAAAACAGAAGTTTATAGCTGAAAACCAAAAGATTATAGCCGAAAACCGAAAGATGATAGCCGAAAACCAATCCCTAAAGGCTAGAATTGAGAAATTAGAGGCTAATGATCTCTCAAGACAATAAGAACAAATAAAACAAAGTCAAAAGACTGAAAAAATAGAAGGAAAATGAAATATATCAATGAGAGAGTGACAGACCAAGAAAACCGGTCTAGAAGAGACAATTTGAGAATAATTGGTCTTCCAGAAAAACCAGAAATTAATAGAAACCTGGACTCCATACTAACAGAAATTATTCAGCAAAATTGCCCTGAAGTCCTACAACAAGAGGGCAATATAGACATTGAAAGGATTCATAGAACATCTGCAACATTCCATAAAGATAAGAAAACGCCCAGAAACATAATTGCCAAATTCAAGAATTTCCAAGCAAAAGAAAAAATTTTACAAGAAGCCAGAAAGAGACAATTCAAATATCAAGGAGCACCAATCAGGATCACACAGGATCTGGCAGCCTCCACACTAAAAGATCACAAGGCTTGGATTACGATATTCAGAAAGGCAAGAGAGCTGGGCCTGCAACCACGGATCAACTACCCATCAAAATTGACTATATATTTCCAGGAGAAAGTATGGGCATTCAACAAAATTGAAGAATTCCAGGTATTTGCACAGAAAAGAGCAGGGCTAAATGGAAAGTTTGATATCCAACCACAAAATTCGAGAGAAACATGAAAAGGTAAATAAGAAACAGAGGGGAAAGAAAGAAAACTTATAATTTTTAAATTTGCCATTTTAAGGGCCTCAGTGAGATCTAATTATCTGTATTCCTATGTAGAGAAATGTTATGTATAATTCTCTGTAGTGAACTCTATTGACTATTATAGTATTCACTATTATAGTAATCAGAAGAATAATTCACAGGGTGAGGTTGGAACACTAAATAATCTAAGATGACATGGGGGATGGGAAAAAGGGGGTGAATAGCAGGGGATACCAAGAGAAACTTGAGTGAATAAGAAAAATAGGATATTCTATTACACACAAAGAGGGTATGGGAAGGAGAGGGGACAAATACTATTATAAGAAGGAAAGGAAGAGAGCATTAAGAGGTAATACTCAAACCTTACTCTCAGTGTAATCAACCCGGAGAGGGAAGAGTAGCTATACTATCCATTGGGACATAAAACTCTTATCTAACCCTTCAGAGAAAGTTAGAAGGGATAAACCAAGGGGAACAGGGGAGTGGGGAGGTCAAAAAAAGGGAGGGGAGAAGAAGGGAGAGGGAATTCATAAGGCCTTTAAAAACAAAAAGAGGAGGGAAATAATGGAGGGGGTAGAAAGGGAAGTTAATCAAGGGAGGGGATAAGAGATAGCGGCTCAATAGCAAACCACTGGTTTAAAAGGAAAAAGTATAAGAAAAAGGGGGTAGGAATAGGGGAGGATTTGAAAATGTCAGCAAATGCACAACTGATGATTATAACACTGAATATGAATGGGATGAATTCTCTCATAAAATGGAAGCAAATAGCAGAGTGGATTAGAAACCAAAATCCTACCATATGTTGTCTACAAAAAACACATATGAGGCGGGTGGACATACACAAGTTTAAGGTTCAGGGCTTGAGCAAAATCTTTTGGGCATCAAATGAGAAAAAGAAGGCAGGAGTGGCTATTATGATTTCTGACAAAGCCAAAGTAAAAATAGATATGATTAAAAAAGACAGGGAAGGTCATTAAATCCTGATTAAAGGCAGTATAAACAATGAGGAAATAACACTGCTCAATATGTATGCACCAAGTGGCATAGCACCCAAATTCATAAAGGAGAAACTGGCAGAGCTCAAGAAGGAAATAGATAGTAAAACCATACTAGTGGGAGATCTAAATATTCCTCTTTCAGATCTAGATAAATCAAACCGAAAAATAAATAAGAAAGAGGTAAGAGAGGTGAATGAAGTCCTAGAAAAATTAGATTTAATTGATATGTGAGGAAAAATAAATAGGGACAAAAAGGAATACACCTTCTTTTCAGCTGCACATGGCACATTCACAAAGATTAACCATGTTATAGGGCATAGAATCATTGCAAACAAATGCAAAAGAGCAGAAATAATAAATATAAACTTCTCAGATCATAATGCAATAAAAATAATAATTAGTAAGGGCACCTGGACAGGAAAATCAAAAACTAATTGGAAATTAAATAATATGATTCTTCAAAACCAATTTGTCAAAGAAGGAATCATAGAAACAATCAACAATTTCATTGAAGAAAATGACAATGATGAGACATCCTACCAAACTCTGTGGGATATAGCCAAGGCAGTACTCAGGGGGAAATTTATATCCTTGAGTGCATATATTAACAAATTAAGGAGGGCAGAGATCAATGAATTGGGCATGCAACTCAAAAAATTAGAAAGCAAGCAAATTAAAAATCCCCAGATGAAAACTAAATTAGAAATATTAAAAATCAAGGGAGAAATTAATAAAATTGAAAGTAAAAGAACTATTGAATTAATAAATAAGACTAAAAGCTTGTACTTTGAAAAAACAGATAAAATAGACAAAGTACTGGTCAACCTAATTAAAAAAAAAGGAAAGAAGAAAACCAAATTGATAGTATCAAAGATGAAAAGGGAGACCTCACATCTAATGAAGGGGAAATTAAGGCAATCATTAAAAACTATTTTGCCCAATTATATGGAAATAAATATAACAATTTAGGATATATGGATGAATATTTAAAAAATATAAACTGCCTAGATTAACAGCAGAAGAAATAGAATACCTAAATAAAACCCATATCAGAAAAAGAAATTGAACAAGCCATCAAAGAACTCCCTAAGAAAAAATCGCCAGGGCCTGATGGATTCACAAGTGAATTCTATCAGACATCCAAAGAGCAACTAATCCCAATACTATACAAATTATTTGATAAGATAAGCAAAGAAGGAGTCCTACCAAATTCCTTTTACGACACAAATATGGTACTGATTCCAAAGCCAGGGAGATCAAAAACAGAGAAAGAAAACTACAGAACAATCTCCCTAATGAACATAGATGCAAAAATCTTAAATAGAATACTAGCAAAGAGTCTCCAGCAAGTAATTAAGAAGATCATCCACCATGATCAGGTGGGATTTATACCAGGAATGCAAGGTTGGTACAACATTAGGAAAACCATCCACATAATTGACCATATCAACAGTCTAACCAACAAAAATCACATGATTATCTCAATAGATACTGAAAAAGCCTTTGACAAAATACAGCATCCATTCCTATTGAAAACACTGAAAAGTATAGGAATAGAAAGACCTTTCCTAAAAATAATAAACAGTATATACCTAAAACCATCAACAAACATCATATGCAATGGGGATTAATTAGAAGCCTTCCCAATAAGATCAGGAGTAAAACAAGGATGCCCATTATCACTTCTCTATTATTCAACATAGTACTAGAAACACTAGCAGTTGCAATTAGAGAAGAAAAAGAAATTGAAGGTATCAAAATAGGCAAGGAGGAGACTAAGCTATCACTCTTTGCAGACGATATGATGGTCTACTTAAAAAATCCTAGAGAATCAACTAAGAAGCTTGTAGAAATAATCAACAACTTTAGCAAAGTTGCAGAATACAAAATAAATGCACATAAATCATCAGCATTTCTATACATTTCCAACACACTAGAGCAGCAAGAAGTAGAAAGAGAAACACCATTTAAAATCACTCTAGACAATATAAAATACTTAGGAATCTATCTACCAAAACAAACACAGCAATTATATGAAAACAACTACAAAACACTTTCCAAAAAAATAAAACTGGATCTAAACAATTGGAAAGCCATTGATTGCTCATGGGTAGGACGAGCTAACATAATAAAAATGACAATTCTACTCAAATTAATTTACCTATTAAGCACCATACCTATCAAACTACAAAAAAAACTTCTTTACTGAATTAGAAAAAACTATAACAAATTTCATTTGGAATATCAAAAGATCAAGAATTTCAAGGGAAATAATGAAAAAAATGTGAAGGAAGGGGGCCTAGCAGTACCAGATATTAAACTATACTATAAAGCAGCAGTCATCAAAACAATATGGTACTGGCTAAGAGACAGAAGGGAGGATCAATGGAATAGACTTGGGGTAAATGACATCAGCAAGACAGTGTATGATAAACCCAAAGAGCCCAACTTTTGGGACATGAATCCACTATTTGACAAAAACTGCTGGGAAATTTGGAAAACAATATGGGAGAGATTAGGTCTAGATCAACATCTCACACCCTACACCAAGATAAATTCAGAATGGGTGAACGACTTGAATATAAAGAGGGAAACTATAAACAAGTTAAGTGAACACAGAATAGTATACTTGTCAGATCTGTGGGAAAGGAAAGACTTTAAAACCAAGCAAGAATTAGAGAAAATTACAAAATGTAAATTAAATGGTTTTGATTATATTAAACTAAAAAGTTTTTGTACAAACAAAAACAATGTAGTCAAAATCAGAAGGCAAACAACAAATTGGGAAAAAATCTTTATAACGAAAAACTCCGACAGGGGTCTAATTACTCAAATATACAAGGAGTTAAAGCAGTTGTATAAAAAAATCAAGCCATTCTCCAATTGATAAATGGGCAAGAGACATGAATAGGCAATTTTCAGGTAAAGAAATCAAAAGTATCAATAAGCACATGAGAAAGTGTTCCAAATCTCTATTAATTAGAGAAATGCAAATCAAAACAACTCGGAGGTATCACCTCACACCTAGCAGATTGGCTAAAATGAAAGAAGGGGAGAGTAATGAATGTTGGAGGGGATGTGGCAAAATTGGGACATTAATGCATTGCTGGTGGAGCTGTGAACTGAAAAAAAAAAAAAAAAAAAAAAATTGGAATCATGCTCAAAGGGCTATAAAAGAATGCCTGCCCTTTGACCCAGCCATACCATTGCTTGGTTTGTACCCCAAAGAGATCATAGATAAACAGACTTGTACGAAAATATTTATAGCTGCGCTTTTTGTGGTAGCAACAAACTGGAAAAGGAGGGTATGTCCTTCAATTGGGGAATGGCTGAACAAACTGTGGTACATGCGGGTGATGGAATACTATTGTGCTAAAAGGAATAATAAACTGGAGGAGTTCCAGGCGAACTGGAGAGACCTCCGGGAACAGATGCAGAGCGAAAGGAGCAGAGCCAGAAGAACATTGTACACAGAGACTGATACACTGTGGTAAAATTGAATGTAATGGACCTCTGTACCGGCAGCAATGCGGTGAACCGGGACAGTTCAGAGGGATTTATGGTAAAGACGCTGCCCACATTCAGAGGAGGGACTGCAGGAGGGAAAACATATAGGAAAAACAACTGCTTGAACGCATGGGTCGGGGTGGACATGATTGGGGATGTGGACTCGGAACAACCACACCAATGCAACTACCAACAATTTGGAAATAGGTCTTGATCAAGGACACATGACAAAACTAGTGGAAATGTGCATCGGCCATGGGTGGGGGGAGTGCGGGGGGGTGAAGGGGAAAGGAGGAGCATGAATCATGTAACCATGTTAAAAATGAATATTAAGGGCAGCTGGGTAACTCAGTGGATTGAGAGTCAGGCCTAGAGACAGGAGGTCCTAGGTTCAAATCCGGCCTCAGCCACTTCTCTGCTGTGTGACCTTGGGCAAGTCACTTGACCCCCATTGCCCACCCTTACCACTCTTCCATCTATGAGACAATACACTGAAAGTTAAGGGTTTAAAAAAAATGAATATTAATAAATGTTTAAAAAAATCAGCTTGAATCTTAACATTAAAAAAAACTAAAAAAAAAGTCACTAAATAGTTTCATAAGTAGTTTATAAGCTAGACTGATACCCAGGAGAAATTTTAATTTTATTATTTAGAAAAAAAATGTTTCCAAGGTCACATGATTCATGTTTTACTCTTCCCCCCAACCTCCCCCCACCCTGTGGCTGACGTGCATTTCCACTGATTTCTTCATGTGATCAAGACCTATTTCCATATTGTTGGTGATTGCAGTGGGGTGGCCGTTTGGAGTCTATATCCGCAATCATGTCCGCATCAACCCATGTATTCAAGCAATTGTTTTTCTTCCGTGTTTCCACTCCTGTGGTTCTTCCTCTGAATGTGGGTAGCGTTCTTTTTCATAAATCCCTCAGAATTGTCCTGGGTCGTTGCATTGCTGCTGGTACAGAAATCCATTGCATTCGATTTTGCCACAGTGTATCAGTTTCTGTGTGCAGTGTTCTCTTGGTTCTGCTCCTTTCATTCCGTATCAATTCCTGAATGTCATTCCAGTTCACATGGAATTCCTTCTTGAGAAATTTTTAAAAAGGAAGAGGTCTTGTATGTACAAAAATATTCATGACAGCTATTATTGTGATGACAAACTGCAAAAAATCTGGAAACCGAGGGAATGCACATTGATTGTGGAATGGCTAAATAAACTGTGGGGCATGAATGTAATGGAGAATTAATGCACTATGAGAAATCTGGAAATTGGTGATTGTAAAAATTCATAGAAAGACAAATGAATTGATACATAGTGAATTGAGTGAAAATAAAAGAACAATTTTTACTGTTAAAAAAGTGAAAAATGTTATATTATCATACAGTATCATTTTTACTAAAATAGATTCAGAACATAGCTATAAATCCTTTAAAATTATTCACTGAACTAACATTTTGGTCTGATTGATGCTAGAGAGGACTCATGTAGACAGAATAAATGCTTAATAAATTATTGCTGATTAACATACCCATTACATTGTGGAATCTGGAATAAAGTCTCAAAAGCATTGATTTCCCTGGGGGAAAAGGGTTTTTTGGTTTGAATATATTAAAGATTAGGTCACCAGGAGATTGAAAAATTATCAATCCCCAATTAAGAATAACCTCAAGTTAAAATGACATTTATGGAAGTTTATTTACAATTGAGAAGAGGTAGAAAAAATAAGGAAATAAGAATCTAACACAGTAGGTAAATTACTACAATCCTCTAATGAATCCAGGTATATCTAATTAACCCAAGCTGAGAGTCAGAGGGCCAGAGGGATGGGATGGGGGTGGGGGGCAGGTTCCCTGGAGGTGAATGAAGCAAAAGCTTCAGTCACAGAATCTCTATTAAAGGGAATTTCCTTAAGAGAAATTCAGGAAGATTCAGTCTTTAAACTCACCAAATGGAATTCCAAAGAAGATATTAAGAACAGTCTCACCAAGGTCTCAGGGTCCCAGCCAGCACTCCTCCACCAACAAAGAGAACTCCTTCATCAGAAGATTAAGTTAAGTTATTCTCCAGAAGCCTTCCTGACTCACTCAACTCTATCTTTTTAAAGGGATCACTTATGCATCAGTTCCTGTGCCTCCCTCCTAGTTTGCATGCCCAATCACAAAAGACACTTCTCTTAGGACTGCCTAGGGGGAAGTCAGTCAATTCTGATTCATTGCCCATTCTAGCACAAGTGAGTTACAGATCTCCCAAAATTGGAGATGTTCTCAATTTTGGTGATTAAATCTAAAGATGGGCAGTGTAGACTTAATCTAATTATCACACATATCAGGTTTTTAAAACAACTAGCCATTTTCATAAAACTTCCCCTTCCTTAAAACCTAGCCTTTTCTCCTTAGATTCAAAACATTCACTGAAAACATCATAGTTGTAATTTTTATATAAGAAGCCAATCAACAAGTTAGAAAGATTTTCATGTCTGGAGGAGTTGGTGATTAAAGCAATATAAACAGTACAATTCTGAGCTTACCTCTAGGGCATATTTGTTTTTGCCATCTATATTTTGATTTGTAATTACTTAAGAGGAGTGAGATTTGTAGGCCAAGGGAGAATTTGAACTAAAGCTCTCATTTGACTTTTCAGGATGGTTACATACACATCACTCGCTTCACTCACTCTATATTTCAGTTAAACCAACCTATTTTCTGTTACCAACAAACAACATCCAATGTCGATTTTCTAGGCTATTTCCAGGCAGGCAGGCCAAAAATATCAGAATGTTCTTCCTCTTTGGGTCCACCACTTGGATCCCTGCAATTTTTCAAAGTTCAAATCTACTAAAAAGGCCTCTCCTAATTCCTCTAGTTTTAGTTTTCTTCTCTTCAAAATTCCTCGTATTTGCTTTTTAGATATTTACTGTGTTCTTAATTGTATATAGGCTTTTCCCTCCAGGAGAACGTAAATTTCATGATGTCAGGAACTGTTTTATTTTGTTTTTGTCTAAACCCCATGTCTGTCATATAATTATTTTACACAGTATTTTTAGATACATATGTTTGTATATACCAAGAGATTTTATCACTGTCAAATATATTAGGAATCTAAGTTGGCATTTGAGACATTATATAGTGTTGTAAGATTTTAAAATCATTTCATGTTCTGATTTTATAGTTGAGGAAATAGTTGACAGAAGTCTCAGACAGAGCAGAGAGTCAGGGAACTGTCCAAGGTGATAGACATAAGAGCTTGAGCAAAGAACTTCTGAATACTACTTTTTCATTTACAACCACAGGCTAGCAGATATGAATGTCTATAGATAAAAGACAAATCACATATTACTATAAGGAAACATACACTCTGAAATGCTTATTGCCTTATTCAATTAAGGCTTGAACTAGTTTGTGCTTGTTCTTGAAAAGTTTGTTTTCAAAAGCCATCTTCACAGTATCCAAACTGTAAAACCTTTTAAAAGATCAAGGTATGTCTGTTATCTCATTTGTGAAAATAAAGATAATAATTATTGCTTCTAAATAATGTTGAATATAAAGCATTATAACAACATATACAATGGTGAAATGGTGAAATGATGGCAACTAATGATTACAACCTTTAGATGAGGTACACTAAACCCTTTCCCCTCTCTATGCTTCCTGACAGTTACTAATTATCATTTTAATATTTAAAAATAGCCATTTGATAGTCTGAATGATTCTATCTCTTCAATTTCACTAGTTCAGTTAAATATCTAGACCCTATTTAATCTTATTCATCACTTTTATCCATATAATTCAATTGTATCATTGAAAATCATTTCTGTGGCACCCAATCTTAATATAGTTTGTTGGTGAACTTAAAGAGTTATATGATTTTCCATTTCAAGAAACTATAATTCAATGATGAGTGTTTACCTTATCTGTCCATCCACTAAGCCATAATTTGGTTTACTACTATCAAATGGAATCTCATATTTCTGTAACTCTAAACTCAAACTTTTTTTCTTTTTTATCAGCAATCCCACCAAATACAGTTCTATACCTGGCAAATGCTTATCATCAAAGAATGATTGTTATGAATTACAAATATTTTAAAGGAAAATACTAAAACTTATGTTAGTTATGGGAGGCTTTAGCTTTAACCCCAATCCTAGGGCACCTCACTGTTCCTTGTTTCCTACTATTCCTCATTTAACATAAGAGAAAACATTCATTATATCTTTTCCCTCCCTTTTCTACTTATCTAGAATATCTATCTACTTGAATCCCAATTGCAATTTACGCATGATCTTTATCTCTAGACCTGACCATTCTCACCAATTAGACTAATATTTACTTGTTATTTAAGATTCCTGAAGAGAATATAGCATGTCACATAGGAATTAGTTGTTTTTCCCCTAAAATGATCAGTAATACAACTATTGTCAAAAAACATTACTCTTGCTAAGTTGGATTTTTTCATTCTTCTACTTCCATTTCTGTTTTATATCTAAAATGACCTCATCAAAACTTTATGCTGATATTTTCTTGATGAAAACTTATCCAATGGATGGCAGACTCAGACTCTAACTAGATCTTTTGATATCCAAATGAGTTATCTTATTACCACTTATATTGAGTCTTGATAGAGAATGTAAGCTTCTAAAGGACTAGGGCAATTTCATAATTGTTTTTAATGTACTCATTACCTAGCAAAATGCCTTTGTCATTCTACATGATTAATATTATTTTCAAATATACAATCAATATAGATAGATGTGAATCTGTATCTACATATGTACACATGTATACATATAAGTATGTAGATATGTGTGTCTATATATAGACACATATATAGATATACATGTACAAGTGTACATGTTATATTTTATCACATCATATCATGCTGTAATATTACCCCTTCCCTAATAGAGCTTACAGGAATATAATTTATAGTAAAATATATATATATATAGCACAAAATGGTTCATTATAACTAAATGCTATTTGAGGTTTGCTGAAAACAAGACCATTTATGACTGATGAGAGGAGACTAAACATCAGAGAGGAGTTAGAATTTGGACTGAGTTTTTTCATGATAAAGAAAGTGAAAATGCAGTGTAATAATTATAATAAATATAGATTGATATTGATAGAAGTATAAATATTTTAATCAAGGTCATGTTGGTAAAATATAAGATGACCACACGCCTGCTAAGATCTAATTCAAATTCCCTGTCATACCTTCTCCCACCTGGCTTCCTCGTACCAAAAGAGAGCGTCCCAATCAAGTCCTCTCTATGTAAGCTACACTTTACATTGGCTCAAGTCATCACATAAAACCAGAAACCCGTTGAATCAAAGGAAATGTAGTTTCAAAGTCCCCTAAATGTCCACAGGAAGTTTGTCATATATCTAAATATTTCAAACTCAAGTGCACCCCAAATAACTCTCAATGAAACCCAAAAAATTCCAAATAACACAGCAGGAAACATCATATTGCTTATTCACAGTAACAGGATACATGATTTGAAGCTCGAAGAGAACCTTGAGACTATTTAGATATATGCCCTCCTTTTACAAATGAAGCCCAATATTGAATGACTTATCTAAGGTCAAACAGTAAGTAAAAAATATCATGATTCATATGCAAGTCCTTTGATTCCAAAATTGTTAATTTACATTAATTAAAGCATAGTCTGTGTTTGTTAATCCTTCAGTCCTAGGATCTGTCCCTACAAGAAAGGCATTGGCATACTTAACAGGAATTACCACTTCTCAGCATCATTTCCCTGTAATTTAAGCCCCAACTAATTTTGTAGTCACCAGTTCTGCTTACAAGAATCTAGGATTCTAAAGATTAAAGCATGAGTGCATTTTAAGACTTAAACCTATTCACAATTTTCATTTGCTCATAATGCTTTTTAGTTCACTTCAGCTCCCAGGAAATTATGATTGATCACATTTCCAGGAGACTAGGGAATTTTTCTGGCTCTTCTGGGTCACAATTCAAAATCATAGTTGGAGGTTCGTTTTTTTTATTTTATTCCAGCCTTTCATACAGGATATTTCCAAAGGCTGATGGAAAAGTATCTCTTATACAAACAAACCTCAATTTTACTTTATATCATAGCAAGATATCATAAATGAATTTTCCTTTTCTGTCATCCTCCATTTGCTGTGCCTCCCACCCATTTTAACAGTTCCCATGGATATAGAAGTTAGGGAAACACTCTACCATTTTCTAAATGGATTTCACTGGCCCAGAAAACCCTCCATTAGTCAACTGTAAGCCTTATTTAAGTTACCTGAATTAATTAAATTAACTAAATTTAATTTATTAATTAATAATTATATTAATTAATAATAATAAAATATATTAACTAAATTAAATTAAGGCATTTAAAGCACGGATTTTTAACCATTTTGTCTGTGTGTGTTGAGGCAAGCATGACTATCTACATGTTTTGGTAAAATTTTTATACCCTTCTTAGAATAAACTTATTAAATAATAGAGAATTACTTAATTTAGGGGTTTTTTAAAATAAAGTTGTGACTTCGGGAATTCTGTGAAGATGGAGGCAGCGTAGAAGCAGCAAGGCTCCAAACTTCCATAAAGCCCTTCACCACTAATCAAAGACAAAGGACTCTGAGGGAACAGAAAACCAAATCTGACAACACAACAGAGCTGGGAGATGCTCCAGCTGAACCCAACTTAAAAGGTACGTGGAAAAAAAGAGAAAAAAGCCTGAATTCTTAGAACTCTTACGTGGGAGGGGAAAGAAAGGAGGAGGATCCCAGATCCCTTCCTCCACCTAATGAGCTGAATCTCCAGCAGATATTGGAATCCCTGGGTGGGCTGGGCCACTAGTTGGATAGATTGCCTTGCTGGCACAGCTGTGCCAAACTCAAGGCTTTGATCACAGACAGAAGGGAAGCTACTGGGGGAGAAACCCAGAAAGGGTGAACATACCCTCCATCTTGTGCTACCTCCCCCTCTTTCTCTTGAGGCTTTGACCTCAGGATATTCAGAGCTGTGCAAATCAACCACACCCAGGCTTAATCCTATCAATACATCAGACAAGAAGTCTTCAGAGGGCAGGGAAGCTCCAACACCCCCTCCTCCACAGACTAGAGTGAATGAACTCACCTCTCTAGCTTTTACCACCAGCTAGGGAAAATCTGACATCAGGGCACTTGGAGCTGAGCAGATTAATCCCACCTGGCTTAATCCTATCAGTACAGCAGACAAGAAGTCTTCAGAGGGCAGGGAAGCTCCAACAACCCTCCTCCACAGACTACAAGGAAAGTAGCCAAATTCACTTTAGCTTTTACCAACAGCTGGGGAAAATCTGGCCTCAGGTCCCACTAACCTAATTAATCAACAAAACAAAGAAGCCCTCCTGGGGCTAAATAATCCAAACCCAAAATTATGATCAGAGGATGAAGATTACAGCTAAATACAGAGGAGAAAGAAGAAAAAAAAACATGAGTAAACAACAGAAAAAGAAAAAAGAAATCACAATCTACACCTTTTATCCAGAAATTGAAGAAGAGCAAATGGATCAGAAGAAGATAAAGGAACACCAAGAAAAAAACATAAAAAATTCAGTGAAATGGACACAAGCTTCGGAAGAACTTAAAATTCAATTACAAGAACTCAAAATTCAATTAACTCAAGAACTCAGAATCCAAATAACTCAGGAACTCAGAAAACAATCAACAGAGGCTGAAGGCAATTGGGAAAAGGAAATACATGACCTAAAACAAGAAAATAATGTCTTAAAAGCCCAAATTGACCAACTGAAAAATGAAGCAAAGAAGGCAAAAGATGATCTACAAAGAAAAGCAGACCAGAAGGAGAAGGATGAGCAAAAAGCCAGGGATGAAATTCAGTCTTTAAAAATTAGAATTCAACAACTAGAAGTAAATGACTTCATAAGGCAGCAAGAATATATAAAACAAAATTTTAAAAAATGAAAAATTTGAGGAAAATATGAAACATTGACGCAACCACAGATCTCGAAGAGACAACTTCAGGATTGTTGGTCTGCCAGAATATCACAACAGAAGGAAAAATTTGGACATCATCCTACAGGAAATTATACAAGAGAACTGTCCTGACATTCTCAAACAAGGGGGAAAAGTGTAAATAGAAAGAATCCACAAATCACCTCCTGCATTTAATCCACAACTAACAACTTCCAGAAATATTATAGCCAAATTCAAAAACTACCAGACCAAGGAAAAATATATTACGAGCTGCTAAGAAGAAGTCATTCAGATACCAAGGAACCACAGGATTAGGATTAAGATAACACAGGATCTGGCTGCATCTACTTTGAAGGACAGGAAAGCATGGAATACAATATTCCAGAAAGTAAGAGAGCAACATCCACAACCAAGAATTAACTATCCAGCAAAACTGACTATATTCTTGCAGGGGAAAGTATGGTCATTCAGCAAAATTAAAGACTTCCAAGCATTCATGAAGAAAAAAACCAGACTTAAGCAGAGAGTTTGCTGCTCAAACACAGAACTCAAGAGAATCACCATAAGGTAATTAAGAGAGTGGGGTGTGGGAAACAAAACAAAACAAAACAAAAACAAAAAACCTTTTCTTTAAGGGACCCAATAAGTTCAACTGACTTATATTCCTATAAGAAAAGAAGATATTGGTAACTCTTAAAAATTGTTATTACCAACAGAGTAGATAGAAGGAGTACAATTAGAGGGAACAGGGACAAACTGTATAGGATGAAATGTCAATATATATGTATGTATGTATGTATNTGTAACTCTAAACTCAAACTTTTTTTCTTTTTTATCAGCAATCCCACCAAATACAGTTCTATACCTGGCAAATGCTTATCATCAAAGAATGATTGTTATGAGTTACAAATATTTTAAAGGAAAATACTAAAACTTATGTTAGTTATGGGAGGCTTTAGCTTTAACCCCAATCCTAGGGCACCTCACTGTTCCTTGTTTCCTACTATTCCTCATTTAACATAAGAGAAAACATTCATTATATCTTTTCCCTCCCTTTTCTACTTATCTAGAATATCTATCTACTTGAATCCCAATTGCAATTTACGCATGATCTTTATCTCTAGACCTGACCATTCTCACCAATTAGACTAATATTTACTTGTTATTTAAGATTCCTGAAGAGAATATAGCATGTCACATAGGAATTAGTTGTTTTTCCCCTAAAATGATCAGTAATACAACTATTGTCAAAAAACATTACTCTTGCTAAGTTGGATTTTTTCATTCTTCTACTTCCATTTCTGTTTTATATCTAAAATGACCTCATCAAAACTTTATGCTGATATTTTCTTGATGAAAACTTATCCAATGGATGGCAGACTCAGACTCTAACTAGATCTTTTGATATCCAAATGAGTTATCTTATTACCACTTATATTGAGTCTTGATAGAGAATGTAAGCTTCTAAAGGACTAGGGCAATTTCATAATTGTTTTTAATGTACTCATTACCTAGCAAAATGCCTTTGTCATTCTACATGATTAATATTATTTTCAAATATACAATCAATATAGATAGATGTGAATCTGTATCTACATATGTACACATGTATACATATAAGTATGTAGATATGTGTGTCTATATATAGACACATATATAGATATACATGTACAAGTGTACATGTTATATTTTATCACATCATATCATGCTGTAATATTACCCCTTCCCTAATAGAGCTTACAGGAATATAATTTATAGTAAAATATATATATATATAGCACAAAATGGTTCATTATAACTAAATGCTATTTGAGGTTTGCTGAAAACAAGACCATTTATGACTGATGAGAGGAGACTAAACATCAGAGAGGAGTTAGAATTTGGACTGAGTTTTTTCATGATAAAGAAAGTGAAAATGCAGTGTAATAATTATAATAAATATAGATTGATATTGATAGAAGTATAAATATTTTAATCAAGGTCATGTTGGTAAAATATAAGATGACCACACGCCTGCTAAGATCTAATTCAAATTCCCTGTCATACCTTCTCCCACCTGGCTTCCTCGTACCAAAAGAGAGCGTCCCAATCAAGTCCTCTCTATGTAAGCTACACTTTACATTGGCTCAAGTCATCACATAAAACCAGAAACCCGTTGAATCAAAGGAAATGTAGTTTCAAAGTCCCCTAAATGTCCACAGGAAGTTTGTCATATATCTAAATATTTCAAACTCAAGTGCACCCCAAATAACTCTCAATGAAACCCAAAAAATTCCAAATAACACAGCAGGAAACATCATATTGCTTATTCACAGTAACAGGATACATGATTTGAAGCTCGAAGAGAACCTTGAGACTATTTAGATATATGCCCTCCTTTTACAAATGAAGCCCAATATTGAATGACTTATCTAAGGTCAAACAGTAAGTAAAAAATATCATGATTCATATGCAAGTCCTTTGATTCCAAAATTGTTAATTTACATTAATTAAAGCATAGTCTGTGTTTGTTAATCCTTCAGTCCTAGGATCTGTCCCTACAAGAAAGGCATTGGCATACTTAACAGGAATTACCACTTCTCAGCATCATTTCCCTGTAATTTAAGCCCCAACTAATTTTGTAGTCACCAGTTCTGCTTACAAGAATCTAGGATTCTAAAGATTAAAGCATGAGTGCATTTTAAGACTTAAACCTATTCACAATTTTCATTTGCTCATAATGCTTTTTAGTTCACTTCAGCTCCCAGGAAATTATGATTGATCACATTTCCAGGAGACTAGGGAATTTTTCTGGCTCTTCTGGGTCACAATTCAAAATCATAGTTGGAGGTTCGTTTTTTTTATTTTATTCCAGCCTTTCATACAGGATATTTCCAAAGGCTGATGGAAAAGTATCTCTTATACAAACAAACCTCAATTTTACTTTATATCATAGCAAGATATCATAAATGAATTTTCCTTTTCTGTCATCCTCCATTTGCTGTGCCTCCCACCCATTTTAACAGTTCCCATGGATATAGAAGTTAGGGAAACACTCTACCATTTTCTAAATGGATTTCACTGGCCCAGAAAACCCTCCATTAGTCAACTGTAAGCCTTATTTAAGTTACCTGAATTAATTAAATTAACTAAATTTAATTTATTAATTAATAATTATATTAATTAATAATAATAAAATATATTAACTAAATTAAATTAAGGCATTTAAAGCACGGATTTTTAACCATTTTGTCTGTGTGTGTTGAGGCAAGCATGACTATCTACATGTTTTGGTAAAATTTTTATACCCTTCTTAGAATAAACTTATTAAATAATAGAGAATTACTTAATTTAGGGGTTTTTTAAAATAAAGTTGTGACTTCGGGAATTCTGTGAAGATGGAGGCAGCGTAGAAGCAGCAAGGCTCCAAACTTCCATAAAGCCCTTCACCACTAATCAAAGACAAAGGACTCTGAGGGAACAGAAAACCAAATCTGACAACACAACAGAGCTGGGAGATGCTCCAGCTGAACCCAACTTAAAAGGTACATGGAAAAAAAGAGAAAAAAGCCTGAATTCTTAGAACTCTTACGTGGGAGGGGAAAGAAAGGAGGAGGATCCCAGATCCCTTCCTCCACCTAATGAGCTGAATCTCCAGCAGATATTGGAATCCCTGGGTGGGCTGGGCCACTAGTTGGATAGATTGCCTTGCTGGCACAGCTGTGCCAAACTCAAGGCTTTGATCACAGACAGAAGGGAAGCTACTGGGGGAGAAACCCAGAAAGGGTGAACATACCCTCCATCTTGTGCTACCTCCCCCTCTTTCTCTTGAGGCTTTGACCTCAGGATATTCAGAGCTGTGCAAATCAACCACACCCAGGCTTAATCCTATCAATACATCAGACAAGAAGTCTTCAGAGGGCAGGGAAGCTCCAACACCCCCTCCTCCACAGACTAGAGTGAATGAACTCACCTCTCTAGCTTTTACCACCAGCTAGGGAAAATCTGACATCAGGGCACTTGGAGCTGAGCAGATTAATCCCACCTGGCTTAATCCTATCAGTACAGCAGACAAGAAGTCTTCAGAGGGCAGGGAAGCTCCAACAACCCTCCTCCACAGACTACAAGGAAAGTAGCCAAATTCACTTTAGCTTTTACCAACAGCTGGGGAAAATCTGGCCTCAGGTCCCACTAACCTAATTAATCAACAAAACAAAGAAGCCCTCCTGGGGCTAAATAATCCAAACCCAAAATTATGATCAGAGGATGAAGATTACAGCTAAATACAGAGGAGAAAGAAGAAAAAAAAACATGAGTAAACAACAGAAAAAGAAAAAAGAAATCACAATCTACACCTTTTATCCAGAAATTGAAGAAGAGCAAATGGATCAGAAGAAGATAAAGGAACACCAAGAAAAAAACATAAAAAATTCAGTGAAATGGACACAAGCTTCGGAAGAACTTAAAATTCAATTACAAGAACTCAAAATTCAATTAACTCAAGAACTCAGAATCCAAATAACTCAGGAACTCAGAAAACAATCAACAGAGGCTGAAGGCAATTGGGAAAAGGAAATACATGACCTAAAACAAGAAAATAATGTCTTAAAAGCCCAAATTGACCAACTGAAAAATGAAGCAAAGAAGGCAAAAGATGATCTACAAAGAAAAGCAGACCAGAAGGAGAAGGATGAGCAAAAAGCCAGGGATGAAATTCAGTCTTTAAAAATTAGAATTCAACAACTAGAAGTAAATGACTTCATAAGGCAGCAAGAATATATAAAACAAAATTTTAAAAAATGAAAAATTTGAGGAAAATATGAAACATTGACGCAACCACAGATCTCGAAGAGACAACTTCAGGATTGTTGGTCTGCCAGAATATCACAACAGAAGGAAAAATTTGGACATCATCCTACAGGAAATTATACAAGAGAACTGTCCTGACATTCTCAAACAAGGGGGAAAAGTGTAAATAGAAAGAATCCACAAATCACCTCCTGCATTTAATCCACAACTAACAACTTCCAGAAATATTATAGCCAAATTCAAAAACTACCAGACCAAGGAAAAATATATTACGAGCTGCTAAGAAGAAGTCATTCAGATACCAAGGAACCACAGGATTAGGATTAAGATAACACAGGATCTGGCTGCATCTACTTTGAAGGACAGGAAAGCATGGAATACAATATTCCAGAAAGTAAGAGAGCAACATCCACAACCAAGAATTAACTATCCAGCAAAACTGACTATATTCTTGCAGGGGAAAGTATGGTCATTCAGCAAAATTAAAGACTTCCAAGCATTCATGAAGAAAAAAACCAGACTTAAGCAGAGAGTTTGCTGCTCAAACACAGAACTCAAGAGAATCACCATAAGGTAATTAAGAGAGTGGGGTGTGGGAAACAAAACAAAACAAAACAAAAACAAAAAACCTTTTCTTTAAGGGACCCAATAAGTTCAACTGACTTATATTCCTATAAGAAAAGAAGATATTGGTAACTCTTAAAAATTGTTATTACCAACAGAGTAGATAGAAGGAGTACAATTAGAGGGAACAGGGACAAACTGTATAGGATGAAATGTCAATATATATGTTTGTATGTATGTATGTATATATGTATATATGCATACAAAACTAGAAGTAAAAAAAGAGATAATATTAAGAGAAAGGGGAAAACAGAAAAATGGAGTAAATTTATATTTCATAAAGAAGGGCATGGAGCAAACAGGGGAGAAGATCAATACAATGGACAGGTAAAGAGGTTGGAGAAAGGAAATACCTAATTCATAAGTGCATTGAAATTCAATTAAAGAGGGAAAAGCAATAAGATCCATTGGGGCAGAGATTTGATTCATGCCATATCGAAAAGTAGAAGGGTAAAAAATGGACTGGTAGGGAGGGAAGCAATAGTAGGGAGGGAGAGGGTTTGGGGAGGAGCGCAGAGTAGTTTTAAAAAAAATAAGAGGGGAATAAGACAGGACGGGGAGAAAGGGAAGTACAACAAGGGAGGGGATTAGGGGAACTGATTTAAAACAAAACACAGGTATAGAAGGAAACAGTGAAAGACAGAGACAGAGAAAAAGAAAAATAATGACAGAAACAGAGAAAGGGACAGAACGACAGAAATTATGAGAGAGAGAGAGAGAGAGAGAAAGAGAGAGAGAGAAAGGTACAGAGACAGAGAAAGAGAGACAAAGAGATGAATTTAGCTCTAGAGAGATAATTTCTAGAGCCATTGGAATAACTTTGATCATGAAGGCATCAATAGAGTGCAGAAAGAAAATGAAAGCCCAGAATAAAACTCCAAGGAGCATTTTTGTTTTTGAGAAGAAAAGGAAGAAAAGAGTCATTGTACACACAAAAAAAGCAATCAGAAAGGCATCAGAACCAAAAGAATGTGAGAGTCAAGGGAGGAGAGATTTTATATAAGGGGTGGAATAATGTTGCTATGTTTTATTGAAATTTAAGTTTCCAGAGCTTCTGATTCAGAAAGTGTAACTGAAAACTCTCCCTTGCTGTTTTTCCCCTTCTTTAAGCTCTGCTGTCTTTTTAAAAAATTATTTTTACTTGTTCCATTTATCTAGGAACCTCTGTAGGTATGAGAAATAATTATTATTGAATAGCAGACAAAAAAAGTGTGTCAGTATGTAAATCCCTCCAGGAAATGAAGCCTTTTCATCTTCATTATTTATATTGTAGCTTAAAATGACTACAAATGCAAAGCATGTTTTTAAAAATGAATCATCACTTGGAGAACCAATACTATACAGTTGGAATACTTTTGACTGTTTTGGAGAATGGTAGCTCTCTGTATGCCCTGTCTTCTAAAAAACACTATTAGATCAAGTCTTTAAAGGAGAGAATATATTTTTAGAAAGTAGAATTTTACAATTAAATAATGGAGCTATTTCCATCTTCAGCTGTCCTTTACATTTCCAAGAACAGCAGTAAGGGAGGATGGTAAAAAAAAAAAAAGTCAGGTATATATAGTGAAGACATGTTTCTAATTAAACACTCAGCTAAGCTTTTTGTTAACCACCTGATATATACCAGATATTGTGGTAAGTCCTAGTGACATAGACAAAAATTAACCCTGCTCTCAAGACACTTAATTTTTTTTAAACCCTTAACTTCTGTGTATTGGCTCATAGGTGAAAGAGTGGTAAGTGTGGGCAATGGGGTTCAAGTGACTTGCCCAGGGTCACACAGCTGGGAAGTATCTGAGGCTAGATTTGAACCTAGGACCTCCCCCATCTCTAGGCCTGACTCTCAATCTACTGAGCTACGCAGCTGCCCCCTCTCAAGACACTTAAATTCTATCACAGCAAAGTTGAGAGTCTTGCCAGAGCCTGTGGATAGCAGCAGCAGCCCTGGGCAAGCTTTTTCCTGTACCACCCTGGGCATAGCCATCAAGCTTTGACACCTGGCCCATGTTGGCAGGGATGGGGACTAGTCACCTACAGTCTTCCTTCTCTCCTTTACATCTTCCTCCATCTCTGAAGAAGGGAGTTGTTGAACACTGCTTTAGCTTCCAAAAATTGTACTGAAAGTTTTAGGGAAGTATAACTTATCATTTTAAGGAGTGGCTCATTTTTCCTATGCTCTCTAGTGTTTTTAAAGGGGAAAAGTTTTGTATATTGTTGAAGGTCATTTTTGCATCTATGGGGATAATGATATGATTTCTGTCCATTAGATTAGAACATGAATAATGAAACCATGGAAAATTTTTCTAAAAAAGAAAAACAAAAAACAAACAAACACAAAAACAAACAAAAAATATACCATTTACTGTATAAATCTCCCTTATCCAAACTCCCAACTTTTACCTTGCCTGCCTATTTCTAGACTCTGGCCTAGGGAAAGCTGGGTGACATTTATGACCAACTGCCATTCCTGTGTTAATTCAGTGAACTCTGGTCTTCCCATCCTGGTCCAGTCTCTCCTACAACTCAGTGTGTGTACCCACAACTATTTAGATTTATTGTAACATCCCTGGTGCCCTCCATTATCTATTTTCACAGGGCACCTGGACAGGAAAATCAAAAACTAATTGGAAATTAAATAATATGATTATCCAAAACCAGCTAGTCAAAGAAGAAATCATAGAAACAATCAACAATTTCATTGAAGAGAATGACAATTAAGAGACATCCTACCAGACTCTGAGGGATGCAGCCAAGGCAATAACCAGAGGGAAATTTATAACCTTGAGTGCATATATAAACAAATTAGGGAAGGCAGAAATTAGTGAATTGGGCATGCAACTTAAAAAATTAGAAAACAAGAAAATTAAAAATAAACATATGAAAACTAAATTAGAAATACTAAAAATGAAGGGAAAAATTAATAAAATTGAAAGTAAAAGAACTATTGAATTAATAAATAAGAGTAGAAGCTGATATTTTGAAAAAACAGATAAAATAGACAAAGTAATGGTCAATCTAATTAAAAAAAGAAGAAAACCAAATTGACAGTATCAAAGATGAAAAGGGAGAGGTCACCTCTAATGAAGGGGAAATTAAGGCAATCATTAAAAGGTATTTTTCCCAATTATATGGCAATAAATATAGCAACCTTGGAGATATGGATGAATATTTACACAAATACAAATTGCCTAGATTAACAGCAGAAGAAAAAGAATACCTAAATAATCCCATATCAGAAATAGAAATTGAACAAGCCATTAAAGAACTCTCTAAGAAAAAATCACCAGGACCTGATAGATTCACAAGTGAATTCTATCAGACATTCAAAGAGCAACTAATCCCAATATTATACAAATTATTTGATACAATAAGTGAAAAAGGAGTCCTACCAAATTCCTTGTATGACACAAATATGGTAGTGATTCCAAAGCCAGGTAGATCAAAAACAGAGAAAGAAAACTATAGACCAATCTCCCTAATGAGCATAGATGCAAAAAATTTAAATAGAATATTAGCAAAGAGACTCCAGCAAGTGATCAAGATGATCATCCACCATGATCAGGTGGGATTTATACCAGGAATGCAAGGATGGTTCAACATTAAGAAAACCATCCACATAACTGACCATATCAACAATCTAACAAACAAAAATCATATGATTATCTCAATAAATGCTAAAAAAGCCTTTGACAAAATGCAGCACCCATTCCTATTGAAAACCCTGGAAAGTATAGGAATAGAAGGACTTTTCCTAAAAATAATAAATAGTATATACCTAAAAGCATCAACAAGCATTATATGCAGAGGGGATGAATTAGAAGCCTTTCCAAGAAGATCAGGAGTGAAACAAGGATGCCCATTATCTCCTCTATTATTTAACATTGTACTAGAAACACTAGCAGTAGCAATTAGAGAAGAAAAAGAAATTGAAGGTATCAAAATAGGCAATGAGGAGACTAAGCTATCACTCTTTGCAGATGATATGATGGTCTAGTTAAAAAATCCTAGAGAATTAACTAAGAAGCTTGGAGAAATAATCAACAACTTTAGCAAAGTTGCAGGATACAAAATAAATGCACATAAATCATCAGCATTTCTATACATTTCCAACACATCACAGTAGCAAGAGGTAAAAAGAGAAACACCATTTAAAATCACCCTAGACAATATAAAATACTTAGGAATCTATCTAACAAAACAAACACACAGCAATTATATGAAAACAACTACAAA
The DNA here is from genome assembly GCF_016433145.1 of Gracilinanus agilis. NCBI lineage: Eukaryota > Metazoa > Chordata > Mammalia > Didelphimorphia > Didelphidae > Gracilinanus > Gracilinanus agilis. The sequence goes on along the minus strand of NC_058134.1, from coordinate 78,520,548 downwards.
ACTCTTTCCAAACAATTAAAACCAGATCTAAACCATTGGAAAAATATTGATTGTTCATGGGTAGGACGAGCTGACATAATAAAAATGACCATTCTAGCCAAATTAAGTTACCTATTTAGTGTCATCCCTATCAAACTACCAAAAAACTTTTTTTTACTGAATTAGGAAAAACTATAACAAAGTTCATTTGGAATAACAAAAGATCAAGAATATCAAGGGAAATAATGAATAAAATGTGAAGGAAGGGGGTCTAGCAATACCAGATATTAAGCTGTACTATAAAGGAGCAGTCATCAAAACGGTATGGTACTGGCTAAGAGAGAGAAGGGACGATCAGTGGAATAGACTTGGGCTAAGTGACATCAGCAAGACAATGTATGATAAACCCAAAGAGACAAAATCCACTATTTGACAAAAACTGCTGGGAAATTTGGAAAACAATGTGGGAGAGATTAGGTTTAGATCAACATCTCACACCCTACCCCAAGATAAATTCAGAATGGGTGAATGACTTAAATAAAAAGAGGGAAACTATAAATAAGTTAAGTGAACATAGAAGAGTTTACTTGTCAGATCTCTGGGAAATGAAAGATTTTAAAACCAAGCAAGAGTTAGAGAAAATTACAAAATGTAAAATAAATGATTTTAAAAAAACAATGCAGCCAAAATCAGAAGGGAAACAACAAATTGGGAAAACATCTTTATGACGAAAAAGTCTGACAGGGGGGTAATTACTCAAATATACAAGGAGTTAAATCAATTGTATAAAAAATCAAGCCATTCCCCAATTGATAAATGGGCAAGAGACATGAATAGGCAATTTTCAGATAAAGAAATCAAAAGTATCATTAAGCACATGAGAAAGTGTTCTAAATCTCTAATAACTAGAGAAATGCAAATCAAAACAACTCTGAGGCATCACCTTACACCTAGCAGACTGGCTAAAATGAAAGAAAGGGAGAGTAATGAATGCTGGAGGAGATGTGGCAAAACACTGGGACATGAATGCATTGCTGGTGGAGTTGTGAACTGATCCAACCATTCTGGCTGGCAATTTGGAACTATGCTCAAAGGGTTATAAGAAATTCCTGTCCTTTGATCCAGCCATACCATTGTTGGGTTTGTACCCCAAAGAGATCATAGATAAAGAGACTTGTATAAAAATATTTATAGCCGTGCTTTTTGTGGTGGCAAAAAAACTGGAAAATGAGGGGATGCCCTTCAATTGGGAATGGCTGAACAAATTGTGGTATATGATGGTGATGGAATACTATTGTGCTCAAAGGAATAATAAACTGGAGGAATTCCATGTGAACTGGAAGGACCTCCAGGAACTGATGCAGAGCGAAAGGAGCAGAGCCAGAAGAACATTGTACACAGAGACCAATACACTGTGGTAAAATCTAATGTAATGGATTTCTATACTAGCAGCAATGCAATGATCCAAAACAATTATGAAGGACTTATGGAAAAGAACACTACCCACATTCAGAGGAAGAACTACAGGCGTGGAAACAGAAGAAAAACAACTGCTTGAACACATGGGTTGAGGCGTTGAGGCAGACATGATTGGGGATGTAGACTCAAAACTATCACACCAATGCAACTATGAACAATTTGGAAATAGGTCTTGATCAATGACACATGTTAAAACCAGTGGAAATACGCGTCAGCCATGGAGGGTGGGGAATTTGGTAGGTGGGGGTGAAGGGGAAAGTAAGAGTGTGAATTATGTAACTATATTAACTTTTATAAAAAATAAATATGAATAAATGTTAAAAAAGGGGAAAAAAGCTAATAGAGTCTTTAGGGATGAAAAAAACAACAACACTTGCCTTTTTGAGGAATAGTAGTCCCTTATTTTTCATGGAATATTATCACTGAGTCTTGAATAAAAAGGGAGATTCTAAGGTGAAGGATAAGACTAATCCTCTGAAGAAGAGCTAGGACCTGGGGATACAGGACCAGGACTTATACTGGCATTGGGGCTGAGAGGAATGGTAATGTTGAAGGTAGATATCTATATTTAGGTGAAGACACTTAACCTATGTTGTATCATGGGCATCTTTAACACAGATTTTTTACTAGAAAAATGTGTGGTTTTGGTGTCAAATTGAAGAAAATATCCAATTTCACCTGGTGAAATTAAAGGGCTTTTTTTTTTCCATTCTAAGTTAGTGGATCCCCTGAGTCATAGAACCAACTTCCTTAGGGGTCCATGAATCCCACATTAAGAATCTGTGACCCAGAACAATATTTATATCCAGATCTCTATCTACACAAGTACCATCATTTCAATGTCTTCTTGGCGGAGTAGTGGTACTGACTGTTAGACTCAGGGCAAGTAATATGAAGTGTAGGCAGAGAAAGCAAACCAATATCTCAGTTGAGATATGAAAGAAAGATACCGTAAGCCAGAAATCTGAGACTACAGTTGGCAAAGCCACCATGTGGAGTGGAATAAGAGATTATCTGGTAGCTGTATGTTTTAAGAATTGTTCTTGCCCAACTAGCTGTTAAGCTCTGTGATTTCTAGTTGAAAATGGACAAATGTTACTGAATCTCTCTAACCTGCAGGCCTTCTAAATTGTATGATCTCAAATTCAGCATGTTGCATAGAAGGCCAAATCATCCCATTCTTAGCTATAGTATGGCTTTCTCAAAATTTTAGTGGTCTAATGTTGGTTATTGTCCAGTGTCATAATAATATATTATTTGTCTAGTATGGACTTCTCTCTCCCAGAAGAGACTTCTCTCCTTAGAAGAGTGCCAAAGCCTATATTTCTCCATCTTCTTGTCATAATTAGAATTTGCCTATCTTGTTATTAAATGAGATAATATTCATAAATCTGTAGTCAAGGGCCTGGCACATTAGGTACTTTAAAATGATTTCTTTGTTCTGTATATCCCCCTAAGAAAGCAGGCAGACTCATTTCTGTTCCAATGTGTTATTCGGTGATAGTGATCTAATTCTCTCAATAAAATAATTTCATATGGAATATCTAAAAAATACTAGAATTTCAGATGCTATGTACCAGCTAAGTGATCTCAAGTGAGAGGATCTAGGTTCAACTGGGTCCTCTATGGCTAAATACAAGACCTTAGACAAGCCACTTTACTTTATGTAGACTTTGATTCCATCTTCTATTAAATGAAGATGTGAGACTTAATGATTTCTAAAGGGACTTCTAAGCCTAAATCTGCAATTTTATGATCTTATTTGGGAGTAAGTGGACTTAAAAAATATTCTTCAGGTTATACAATAGCTATAAATGTCTATCTTATCCTTGATAATGATGCCCTCAATAGTTTTTCATCCCTATACTTCTAGGACCTAAGTTTATTTAATAATCACTTTAATGGATTAATAACTCCCAAAAGGAATACAAAATGAAAACTAATTTGAGGTTTTGCATCCAATGGAAGGGATTCTAATTTGGAATGCAATCCCAGAAATTAGCAATGTTCAGGTGACTCATGCTCTACGATCAGAAGTGGAATGATGCTTTATGGAGGAGGGTGAATAAGTCTTTGGAAAAGCATGAATATTTTTAAATTATCAATTGATTTAATTATTTTTTAAAAAAATATTTCCACAGTTACATGATTCATGTTATTACTCTCTCCCTTCCTCCCCCCCCCACCCATAATCAACATGCATTTCCACTGGTTGCTTCCTGTGTCATTGATTAAGACCTATTTCCATATTATCAATAGTTGTACTAGGGTGGTCATATTGAGTTTACTTACCAAATCATGTCCTCCTCAACCCATGTGTTCAAGCAGTTGTTTTTCTTCTGTGTCTCCACTCCTATAGTTCTTCCTCTGAATGTGGGTAGCATTCTTTTCCATAAATCCCTCAGAATTGTCCTGGGTCATTGCATTGCTGCTAATACAGAAGTCCATTACATTCGATTTTACCACAGTGTACCAGTGTCTCTGTACAATGTTCTTTGGGCTCTGCTCCTTTTGCTCTACATCAATTCCTGGAGGTCTTTCCAGTTCACATGGAATTCCTCCAGTTTATTATTCCTTTGAGCACTATAGTATTCCATCACCTGTAACAGACACCACAATTTGTTCAGCCATTCCCCAATCAAAGGACATTCCCTCATTTTCCAATTTTTTGCCACCCCAAAGAGCATGGCTGTAAATAATTTAGTACAAGACTTTTTCCTTATTATCTCTTTGGGGTATAAACCAAGCAGTGCTATGGCTGGATTAAAAGGCAGATAGTCTTTTAAAGCCCTTTGAGTTTAGTTCCAAATTGCCATCCAGAATGGTTGGATCAATTCACAATTCCACCAGCAATGCATTAATGTCCCAATTTTGCCACATCCCCTCCTACATTCATTACTCTCCCCTGCTGTCATTTTAGCCAATCTTCTAGGTGTGAGGTGATACCTCAGAGTCGTTTTGATTTGCATTTCTCTAATTATTAGAGATTTAGAACACTTTCTCATGTGCTTATTGATAGTTTTGATTTCTTTAATCTGAAAATTACCTATTTGTGTTACTTGCCCTTTTATCAATTCAGGAATGGCTTGGTTTTTGGTAAAATCAAATTAGCTCCTTGTATATTTGAGTAATTAGACCTTTGTCAGAGTTTTTTGTTATGAAGATCCCCCCCCCAGTTTGTTGTTTTTCTTCTGATTCTGGCTGCATTGTTTTTGTTTGTACAAAACCTTTTTAACTCAATGTAATTGAAATTATTTATTTTACATTTTGTAATTTTTTCTAACCCTTGCTTGGATTTAAAATCTTTCCTTTCCCAGAGATCTGACAAGTATGCTATTCTGTGTTCACCTAATTTACTTGTAGTTTCCTTATTTATATTCAAGTCATTCACCTATTCTGAATTTATCTTGGTGTAGGAAGTGATGAACATTTTTATAATTTCTTATAGCACAATAGTATTCCATCATCAACATATATCACACTATATTCAGCCATTCCCCAAATGATGGACATCCTCTCAGTTTCCAATTTTTTCCACCACAAGAAGAGCTGCTATACATATTTTTGTACAAGTAGGTCCTTTCCTCTTTCTTATTATCTCTTTGGGACACAGACCAAGTAGCCGTATTACTGATTCAAAGGGTATTCACAGTTTTATAGACCTTTAGACTTAGTTCCAAATTGCCCTCCAGATTGGTTAGTTTAGTTCACAACTCTACCAACAATGCATTTTTCCCAAAAGTTTCCCAATTTTGCCACATCCCCTCCAACATTTATCACTTTCCTTTCTTGCCATATTGGCCAATCTGATAGGTATGAGGTCATACCTCATAGTTGTTTTAGCTTACATTTCTCTAATCAAGAGTGTTTTAAAACATTTTTAATATGATTATTAATGGCTTGGATTTCTTCATTTGAAAATTTCTTATTCATATCCCTTGACTGTGAAAGGGAATTGTTGGTTATCTTTCAATTCACACCTGTGAAAAGAGAATCCTTCATTCTATTTGCCTAGTTGGGGTTGAAACTTTGAGGATAATTTAAGTAACCCTACTCAGTATCTCACTAGATTGTGAGGAGGAGACTAGCTCTCCTTTTTCTACCTTCTGATTGAATCAACACAAGCTTGAATAAGATGAGTTCACACCTTCTTGGATGCTAGGAGAGTTCACACCTTGCCTGATGCTAGGTGAGATACCATAGTTACTTGGAGAGCTCCACCTATTTCCCCAAACTCAAACAGCCAGAAACTTAAGAGTTCACACACTTAGAAAGGTGTGAGTGTAAAGGTGAGAACTCAGACAACTTGGAAACTGTGATTGGCCCCCACAAAAAGGGGGCAGGGACTAGAAAACATCATAAAAGCCAATGAAGATTGTTTAGCAGGCACTCTGGTGAAGGAGGCTAGTAGAGAGTGAACTCCAAGAAGAGAGTTTGGCTTCGAGAAAGAATTTGGCTTCAAGAGGAAGGTCAGCTGAAAGAAGAAAGCAGGCCTCAGGAGTCATCTTCAGCTCCAATCATTGTGTTGGGTGAGTGGATAGCTGCTTTTCCCTTCCTGTCTTCTGGAGATAGTTTAATTCTGATTGAAAGTTAGCAAGTCCTAGCTGAGTCAAGCACTGGAGCAATATTTCGTTAGATAGGTTAATGTCTTTTCTACCTTTTTGTATTTCTTTTCTTTATAAATAAAAGATTTATACTTTTCATATATTTAGCCAAGTAATTAATTTTAACACATGACTATTTATCAATTAGAGAATGGCTTATATTCTCATAAATTTGACTGAATTCTCCATAAATTTGAGAAAGGGAACCTTTCTTAGAGTGTTATAAATTTTTCCAGTTTGTTATTTCCCTTCTAATCTTGGTTACATTAGTTTTGTTTGTACAAAGTCTTTTCAATTTAATATATTCCAAAGTATTCATTTTACATTTTATAATACTCTCTATCTCTTGTCTATTTCTCTGAAAATCCTTCAGGTAAACTGTTTTGTGTTCCCCTGATTTAGTTAGAGTATGACTTTTTATATCTAAATCATATATCCTGTGTAGGTCGAGCCAAGGCGGCAGAGACGGAGGCAGTGGAGTTCCTCACACTGGCTGGCGGGCAAGAGAGGAGTCCAGGCAGCAGAGTCTGGAGCAGGAGCTCTTGGGCCACCATGGTCAACAAGAGGAAACTCCAAGTTGTGATGGACTCAGACACTGAGGACAGCCCCAGGGATAAGAATGTGCATCAACAACTCTTATCCTTAGCCAAAAGGAAACGTTGTGACTCTGAAGAGAAAGAGCAACCTGTTCATCAGCCTGCAGCTTCTTCAGGCTCTGGAACAGCCAAGAGTGATGATGAGTGGACAGTTGGACGCTCACAAAATAAGAAAAAAGGAAAAACTGGGAGAATAGAGAAGAAGGGAACAATGAAAAGGCAGACTAACAAAGCTGCTTCCTCAGGTAGCTCTGACAAAGGGAGCTCAGCTGAGAGTTCAGCCCCTGAAGAAGAAGTGTCTGACTCCCACAGTAACAGTTCCTCCTCCAGCTGGGATTCCGATTCGTCCTCTGAGGATGAGGAGTCTCAGGGTGCATATGGAGAAGACCTCATGGGAGATGAAGAAGACAGGGCCCATTTAGAACAAATGACAGAGAAGGAGAGGGAACAGGCACTATTTAGCAGGAAAGAAAAGAGAGCGGTGCTTAAGAGAAGATTTCAAATGAAGAAAAAATTAAAACCGGCTAAGCAAGGAAAAAAGAAAGAAGAAGAGAAGAAAAAACTCCCACAGATTCAAGAGTCCCTGGACGTGTGCCATAACGAGGAGCGGCATTCCAAGAGGGGTGAAAAACTAGACAGAAAGTCTCAGGCCATGGAAGAACTGAAAGCAGAGAGAAAAAAATGGAAAAACAGAATAGCTGAGCTGCTTGCCAAAAAACAGCCATTAAAAACAAGTGAAGTCTACTCCGATGAAAAAGAGGAGGAAGAGGATGATCAGTCCAGGGAGAAGACTGATGGCTCATCGTGGACCACATCTTCTGATGAGGAAGAGGTTGCTCCAAAGTCCCAGCCAGTTTCCCTGCCTAAAGAGCTGAACCAGGTGCGATTATCACGGCACAAATTGGAACAATGGTGTCACATGCCTTTTTTTGCTAAGACTGTCACTGGATGTTTTGTACGAATTGGCACTGGGAATCATGATGGTAAGCCTGTCTATAGGGTTGCTGAAATCACTGGTGTGGTGGAAACAGCCAAGGTTTACCAGTTGGGTGGCATTAGGACAAACAAGGGATTACAGTTGAGACATGGCAGTGAGCAGCGTGTGTTCCGCCTGGAGTTTGTCTCGAATCAAGAGTTCACAGAAAGTGAATTCATGAAATGGAAAGAAGGGATGTTCTCTGCTGGCATGCAGCTGCCTACCTTGGATGAGATTAACAAGAAGGAAGTGTCCATTAAAGAAGCTTTGAATTATCAATTCAATGATCAGGACATTGAAGAGATTGTAAAAGCGAAAGCGAGATTCAGAAAAGCTCCGCCCAACTATGCCATGAAAAAAACACAGCTTCTGAAGGACAAGGCCCTGGCAGAAGACTTGGGAGACCAAGACAAAGCAAAGCAAATCCAAGGTCAGCTGAATGAGCTAGAGGATAGGGCAGAGGCCCTTCATTGCCAAAGAACAAAGACTATTTCCGCCATTAGTTACATCAATCGACGAAATCGAGAATGGAATATTGTGGAGTCTCAGAAGGCCCTTGTGGCGGAAAGTCACCACATGAAGAATCAGCAGGCGGATCCCTTCACCAGGCGGCAGTGCAAACCAACTATTGTCTCCAATTCCAGAGACCCTGCTGTTCAAGCTGCCATCTTGGCCCAGCTCAATGCAAAATACGGCTCTGGCACATTACCAGATGCTCCTAAGGAGATGAACAAGGGGCAGGGAAAGGACAAAGAGTCCAATTCTAAGTCAGCCAGTGACCTCTCAGGGGACCTCTTCAAAGTGCATGACTTTGATGTGAAGATAGACTTGCAAGTTCCCAGTTCAGAAACAAAGACGCTGGCCATCACAGCAAGGGCTCCCCTGGCCAAGGATGCTGCTCCAAGAAGGTCTCTGAGCTTAGAAGACTACAAGAGACTTCGAGGGCTTATCTGAGCCTGTCCAGCCTGCTGCTTCTGACCCTGCATGCACCACCATATCGTTCTCCTCTCCTCTTCTCCCTTGCTTTGGCTTCTTTGAGCTGGGGCAGCTGGGGCGCTGGGAAGAGACTCTTTAAACTGCCAGTCATCTGTAACATAAAACCATTTACTTTAGGTCTTGATCAATGACATGTTAAAACGGGGGAAATGTGCATTGGCTGTGGGAGGGGGGATGAAGGGAAAAGTAAGAACGTGAATCATGGAACCATGGAAAATTTTTTTAAAAACAAACAAAAATAAATACCCCACTTACTGTATAGATCTGCCTCACCTCCTGATGCCCCCACCTTGGGTTTTATCCATGTCTTTCAGTTGGCATTTTTTTTTTGTCATCATCACAGTTCATTGGGCCACTCTGCCTAATTTCAGTATTACAGCAGAGGTGAGAGACCTGCCAGAGCCTGTGGGTGGCAGCAGCAGCCCTGGGTGAGCTTTGGCACCTGGCCCATGTTGGCAGGGATGGGGACTGGTCACTTACAGTCTTCCTTCTCTCCTCTACATCTTCCTCCACCTCTGCAGAAGGGAGATTTTGAAAACTGCTTTACTTTCCAAAAATTGTACTGAGAGTTTTAGGGAAGTATAACTTATCATTTTAAGGAGTGGTTCCTTTTCCCTATGCTTTCTAGTGTTTTTCTTTTTTTTTTTTTTAATTTTTTTTTTAAACCTTTAACTTCTGTGTATTGGTTCCTTGGTGGAAGAGTGGTAAGGGTGGGCAGTGGGGGACAAGTGACTTGCTCAGTGTCACACAGCTGGGAAGTGTCTGAGGCCGGATTTGAACCTAGGACCTCACGTCTCTAGGCCTGACACTCAATCTACTGAGCTACGCAGCTGCCCCCATTTCTAGTGTTTTTAAAGTGGAAAAGTTTTGTATATTGTTGAAGGTCCTTTTTGCATCTATTGAGATAATGATATGATTTCTGTTCATTAGATTTTTTGATATGGGCAGTTATGCTGATAGTTTTCCTAATATATAACCAGCCTTGCATTTCTGGCGTAAATCCCACCTGTTAAAAAGTAAATTATTGGGGGCAGCTGGGTAGCTCAGTGGATTTAGAGTCAGGCCTAGAGACGGGAGGTCCTAGGTTCAAATCTGGCCTCAGACACTTCCCAGCTGTGTGACCCTGGGCAAGTCACTTGACCCCCATTGCCTAGCCCTTACTACTCTTCTGCCTTGGAGTCAATACACAGTATTGACTCCAAGACGGAAGGTAAGGGTTTAAAAAAAAAAAAAAAGTAAATTATCCTTGTAATATATTTCCCTAATCTCCTTGCTAGTATCTTATTTAAAATTTTCGTATCTATGTTCATTAATGAAATTGGCTGATAATTATCTTTCTCTGTTTTTGTTCTTCCTGGCTTAGGTAATCATACCATTTTTGTTTCTGAAAAGAATTTAGTTGGATTCCTTCTTTGCCTATTTTTCCAAAGAGTTTTTCCAAAAAATTGGGATTAATTATTCTTTAAATGTCTGAGAGAATTCAATTGTGAATCCATCTGGCTCTGGGAATTTTTTCTTAAGGAGTTCATCGATGGCTTGTTCACTTTCTTTTTCTGAGATGGGATTATTTCCTCTCTTGTTAACCTGAGAAATTTGTACTTTTCTAAAAATCCATCCATTTCATTTAGATTATCAGACTTACTGGCATATGATTGTCCAAAATAGCTTCTAAAGATTCCTTTAATTTCTTCTTTATTAGTGGTGAGTACAGACTTTCAATTTTTATTCTGATTATTTTATTTTCTTCTTTCCTTTATTTAATCAAATCAACCAACCCTCCATTTATTTTCTTTGTTTTTTTTTTTTTTATGAAACCAAATCTTATTGTTAATTAGTACTACTGTTCACTTTCAATTTTATTAATTTCTCGTTTAACTTTTAGGATTTCTAATTTGGTATTTAATTGAGGAGTTTTAATTTGTTTTTTTTCTAGTCTTTTTTACTTGCACGCTAAATACATTGATCTGAATTTTCTCAGATTTATTGATATGAACATTTAGAGATATAAATTACCCCCTCAAGACTGTTTTGGCTTTATCCCATTAAATATGATATGTCCTCTCATTATTGTCATTCTTATTAATAAAATTATTGTTTTTTTCTGTAATTTGTCCTTTGACCCACCCTTTTATTAGCATTAGATGATTTAGTTTCCAAACATCGAAAATAGTGAAAGAAGAAAGGATAGGGCTAGGAGAGAGAATCAAAATGTCTGGGAATACAAAATTGATAATTATAACTCTGAATGTGAATGGGATGAACTTGCCCAAGCAAATAGCAGAGTACATTAGAAGTCAAAATGCTACCATATGTTGTCTACAAGAAACACACACGAGACAGGCAGACATTCATAGAGCAACACTGAAAGGATGGAGCAAAATCTATTGGACTTCAAATGAGAAAAAGAAGGCAGGGGTTGCCATCATGATCTCTGACAGAGCCAAAGTAAAAATAGATCTGGTTAAAAGAGATAGAGAAAGTAACTACATCCTAATAAAAGGTAGTATAAACAGTGAAAAAAAAATATCAGTACTCAACATGTATGCACCAAAAGGTATAACTTCCAAATTTCTAAAGGAGTAACTAGTGGATCTCAAGGAAGAAATAGATAGCAAAACTATACTAGTGGGGGACCTCAACCTTCCCCTATTAGATCTAGATATATCAAACCAAAAAATAAATAAGTGATAAGAGAGATAAATGAAACCCTAGAAAAATTAGAGTTAATTGATATGTGGAGAAAAATAAATAGGGGCAAAAAGGAATATACTTTCTTTTCAGCAACACATGGAACATTCACAAAGATTGACCATGTACTAGGGCATAGAAACATGACAAAAATGCCAAAAAGCAGAATTAATAAATGCAACCATATCAGATCATAATGCAAAAAAAAATAATTAGTAGTAAGAATACATGGACAGGCAAACCAGAAACAAATTGGAAATTAAATAATATTCTCCAAAATAAATTAGTGAAAGAACAAATCATAGAAACAATAATTTCATTGAAGACAATGACAATGATGAGACTTCTTACCCAAACCTATGGGATGCAGCCAAAGTAGTTCTAAGGGGAAAATTTATATCACTGAGTGCATATATTAACAAATCAGGGAGAGCAGAGATTAGTGAATTGGGCATGCCACTTAAAAAACTAGAAAGCGAACAAATTAAAAATCCCCAGATGAAAACTAAATTAGAAATGCTAAAAATCAAGAGAGAAATTAATAAAATAGAAAGTAAAAGAACTATTGAATTAATAAATAAGACTAGAAGCTGGTACTTTGAAAAAAAAGAGATAAAATACACAAAGTAATGGTAAATCTAATTAAAGGAAAGAAGAAAACCAAATTAACAGTATCAAAGATGAAAAGGGAGACCTCACCTCTAATGAAGGGGAAATGAAGGCAATCATTAAAAACTATTTGCCCAATTTTATGGCAATAAACTTATTTTCTTGAATAGTCCATTGACTGAAACCCTTTGTGGACTACTGTGTAAATATGGAATCATAGATTGTTAAAACATTTTCTGGACTCTGTGCCTCAGTCACTGAGACTGCCAGGGCCTCTCAATTAACTGTGTACTTGGATTTTTTTTTTGTTTTAAAAAGAAGTGAATTACAGAATCAACCACAATTGCTGGAGTCATTTTTTTTAAAAGTTTGATAGATATATTTTTTAAAGTTTGATAGATGTGGCTCTAAATAAGTAAAATAATTTGGTTAGAATGGTCATTTTTATTATGTTAGCTTGTCCTACCCATGAGCAATCAATGTTTTCCCAATTGTTTAGATCTAATTTTAATTGTTTGGCAAGTGTTTTGTACTTCTGTTTGTAAAATTCCTATAAAAGCATACATTTTCAAGAAAAAATATGGAATTGAAATAAATGATATTGTCATCATAGACCATCCATAGAAATACAATTTCAAACAAAGCCTTATCATATTTATTAGGTCTTCATTAGAATTGCTTCTTCCAAGGTAGCATGCTATAGTAGAAACTGTCCTGTGTTTGAATCAGACAATCTGAGTTTGAATTTTGCCATTTCATACCTGTTATATTGGACAAGACTCAGCCTCTGGGAGTCTTGAAAATGAGGAAATGTTTTCAAATCTGGACTCTGTCATTTGCTTACTTTTCTACTGAGGACAATATATATCTGGCTTAGTGCTTAACCTCTTTTTACCTCAGTTTTCTCATCTGTAAAATGAAGTCTTTGTACTAAATATTCTCTTTGATCACTTCATGCATTATATCTATGATTATATCATCATATTGCTCATTTTTCATCTTCCAAATATTTACTATTCTACATAAGAACACAATAAATATGACTGAATAAAATTTCAAAAGACCTTTTTCTAGTAAGATTTACGAGAGTTAGAAGTTGAATTGTTTAATGCTTTTAACACTTTTCATTTTTTCTAACCAATCCAATATGCCTCTCTTTTCAACACACAGTCCTACTCTTCACAGCAGGTCTTCCAAACCCTTTCATCCCTCTTCAAACTTCCCATGACTCCCACTCTATCCTTTCAGCTAAGAACCTAGCCTTACATTTTACTAAATAAATAAATAAATAAATAAATAAATAAGGCCATTCACTATAAGCTCCTTCTTCTCTCTTCCTCATCTCCTACTACACAAATGCCCTCTGTCACTATTTCCCTTTTTATTCCTGTCTCACATTATGAAGTGGTCTTACTCCTTATCAAGGCTAATCTCTCTTATTGTTCAAGAAATCTCATTCTATTCCATCTCCTCCAACAAATTGTCCCATCTCTCATTTCTACTCTTTCATTTATTTTCAATTTTTCCTTGTCTACTGACTCATTTCCTATTGCCTACAAACATATTGATGTCTCCATGTCTCCCCCATCTTCAAAAAACCCTTACTTAATTGTTGTATCATTTCTATACATTGATCTCTTATGCCCTTTGTATATCAACTCTTCAAAAAAATCATGCAAGTGCTGCCACTTTCTTCTCATTCTTTTCTTAACCCCTTAAAATACAGTTTCCAATCTTTGTTATTCCACTAAAAGTATTCTTTATAGTTACTAATGATCTTTTGTTACCTAATCCAATGGCCTATTCTCCATTCTCATTCTCCTCAACTCTCTGAAGCCTTTGACACTGTTAATCCCTTTCTCCTACTTGATCCTCTTCTTCCCCTACATATCTGACCACTCCTTCTTTGTCTCCTTTGCTGAAATCTCTTCCACCTCACACTATATAACTGTGGATTTTCATCAGGGATTACTCCTGATACCATCTCTTCTTCATCTTTATCACTTCACTTGATGATCTCTGCTTCCATAGATGCAATCAACATATTTATACTCATGATTCTCAGCTTTACTTACATGGACTCACTCTCTCTACTGACCTCCAAATTCACCTCTCCAACTGCTTTCAGACTTTTCACAGATAATGTCTAGTGTTAAGCCTGATGAATCCTGCTCACTGAAATAATTGTGGGGTCCCCAGGATGAGGTGAGGAAGATGAGAAAATAGGTTTAGAATCAGGAGGGCCTCAAGAGCAGATGGCAAATCAAGTCAAAGTTTATTAATCACAGCTTCTATTTTATAGAGAGACTGATACAGGCGGAGGGATTAGTTAAGCTTTTCACATACACAGTGGAAAGTAATGATTTACAATTTTGGCACAATGGATTTGATTTACTTCATTGAATCTAGACAGAGTTGTCTACAGGCTGATAAATCAATATGTCAATATGTAACCATCTAACCCAGATTCCTAGAGAATGATTGTATCAGTAGTTTTTGGAAAAACATTTAGTTATGGTGGGAGGGTTGGAAAAGGAAGGGTTTGGAGCCTCAGGTGAGGAGTGAGCTACATGTGTAACCAGCTGAGCTATGGATTTGATTTTACTGAGGGTCTATGTCCTCCAGAACTTTGCTCCATGGAGGTCCTTAGGCTTTGCCTGCTCCAGTCTAGTAGACATCTTAAACTCAGAATTTTTAAAACATAACTCATTATCTCCCCCCCACAAAAGGCGCTCCCACCAAGTCCTACTTTCTCTCTGTCTGTAGAGAGTAACACCATCTTCCAAACCAATCAGATTTGTAACGTAGGAATCATCCTGAATTCCTTAATCTCTTTCCCTATGACTTGTCCAGTTTGTTTTAACCATGTCTAAAAATACTCCACTATTTCCCCTGACACTGTCAGAAGTCTTGTATCTACCCTGGTATAGTCAGCTAGTAAGGCTTACTTACCTTTGTGTGAAGGAAACCTCTTCCAGGATCATGTACTGGGGTCTTACTTGTGTCCTGGTATTGCTAGCACTACCTCACATCAGTGGGCTTGGGTTATCAGACAATGGCCTAAGTATTTGACTCAAAACTGATGGGCACATTGATCCAGGGTAAAAGAGAAGGAATAAAAGAGGGAGTTTCAGGAAGTGGGCTCTCTCCATTTTCTTGGGCACCTGGCAAAAGGAAGGTGCCTGAGACCATGTGGAGAGCCCCCCATATAACTACTTGGAAATAGACTTTTTCTATCTATTTGTCTGCCTTCTCTTATTGAAGTAAATATGGAAATTAAGAAATGGAGCTTAAATTAGTTATTACCTCTTATTATTCCTTACTCTAATCAACCTTCCATTAAGGCACTGAAGTGATTTTCCTAGAGTGTAAGTCCTTCCATATTATTTCCCATACACAATAAGCTGCAGTGACTCCTGTTAGTTTGCAGGATCAAATAAAAAGTGTTTTATTAATCATTCAAAGCCTCTCATAACTTAGGCCCCTCCACCCTTTTTAGTCTTCTTATGCCTTACTCTCCAACATGTACTCTTTGTTCCAATGATATTTATCTTTTGGCTATTCCAATAATTAGATAGATCTTGTCTAGGCTGAAGGCTTTTCCCTTGGCTGTCCCTAATACAAGGAAAGGCAATTAGGTATTGCAATAGATACAGGGCTAGTCCTGTGGTCAAGAAAACTCATCTTTATGAGCTTGAATCTGGCCTCAGATCAGTTACAAGCTATGTGACCCAGAGCAAGTTACTTAACTCTATTTATTTTAATTTTCTCGTCTGTAAAATGAGTTGTAAAAGGAAATGGCAATCTATGTCAATAGCCCCAAACGAACAAGACATGACTGAAATGAACTCACTGCTGCTGCTAGTAAAGCCTGTAATGTGTTTCCTCCTCTGTTCTGACTATTGACCACTCTAGCTTTCTTTAAATCTCAAGTAAAATCAGGAATTCCTTTAATAGGAAGCCCTTCCCAACCCCTCCTAACTCTAGTGCTTTCCCTCTTTTAATTATTTCCTATTCATCCTGCAAATAAATCCTTTTGTGTATATGTACAATCCAATTTTTCTATTCTGCTTTGTGTGGAGAAGTACTCATTTTGTGTAGTGTTTTAGCTCAGAATTTTTTTAAAAAGCAACACACAAAGTAATATAGTGCTTCTTGTTATTGTTGTTCATCACATTCAGCTCTCCATGACTCCATGGACTTCCATCAAAGATGCTTTCTTGTTAAGGATTCTGGAGGGATTAGCTATTTCCTGTTCAATTATGTATCTATTTTAAAGATGAGGAACTGAGGTAAATAGTTTAAGTAACTTTCCCTGGGTCAGACAGCTAGTAAGTGTCTGAAACTGGATGAGTACTCATATCTTCCTGACTCCAACCAAGTCTGGTCCATCCCCTACATCAAATAGCTGCCCATTATAGTGTCTATTACATATTAAATGCATAATAAATACTTGTTGAAAGAATGACACCTTACTCACTATTCTTTGTACATCTAGAAATCTAACCTTTGTGATTCACTCAAAGAAAAAAGTATTAAATCTTTGATAAGATGTATATTCATATATAGGCATACAATACAAAGGCAACATGAGGGGAAGGAAATAATTTCTCTGTTTTATATACTATCCAAAACTTTTTAGTTAGAGATAATAGGACTCAATTTTCCTAAATAAATCTGGACCAGAATATAATCTTATTATTATAGTCTGTATATACATGTCAAACTTTTAGTAGCTTCTTGGGTTGCTTAATAAACCATTCTTCATTACAAAAGCCTATACCTATAGTCTCATAAAACCATATGTAGGGGAAAGTCACAGTAAGAACCAATGACAATTGTTGCTTTAAAAACCTTTCAAATACTTATTCCTGTTGGATTTCTGAACTTTGTGAAATATCAGGATCAAATGGATGCTCCACATTTTATGAATCGTCTGGCCAAGGGTCCAGGACAAAAAGAGGCACTGTTGAGTTAAACTAAGAAGGGGATAGTTTAAATCCTTAACTAGAGAAAAATTCTAAACATATTTGGCATTTTTCCTCATAGTACTTACCTTATTTTATGTCATTTGCACCCAAAACTTTTATTGAAATGTAAACTTAGAAAAGAGTTAGAAAAGATTTTGAAAACCAAATAGTCCAAATCATTCTACAAATACAATATAGGAGAGGGGAAGTAGGCAAAAGCCGCCCAAGGCCAGTCTTGGGGACAAACATCTATCCTTCTATTCCAATGCATTTTCCATGTATGTATGTATATATATATATATATATATATATATATATATATATATATGTCTGTGTGTGTATGCATGTATGTATATAACTAGCTGTCCCACTGATTTTCCCATTCATTTTGAGGCCAACATTACTCAAATTTATAGCAAACAGATTCAAAACCTTGGAATCCATTCTTCTCTCTGATTCAAGACCAAAGTCCAATCACCTACCAAGTTTCATCATTCTAATTCCACGTTTCCCATATCTGTCCCCTTTTTCTATTTATAGCAGAATCACTTTGGTTCAAGTTCTCAAAATTTGTCACCTATTACAATGCCCTACTAATTGGTCTCCTTATCATTCAGTCATTACCCTTTCCAATTCATTCTTCCCATGTGCCAAAATGATATTTTAAAGATTATACCTGATTAGTTCTATTTCTTAGGCTTCTTCAGAGGTTCGTCATTGCTTTTAGGATGAACTATAAATGCTTATTTGACACCTAGATCCATTCACAATTGTGACCCAGCTTCAAGCAGTCAAATGCTAGTCTATCTCATACGGGACTTTCATCTCCCCATTCTGGGGAAGAGGGGTTCACCTCCATTCCTAGAATGTTCTTCTTTCTTGACACCTCTTAGAATTCTTACCTCTCTTTGGAATATTAAACTTACTTCAAAAGACCTTTTCAGATTCCTCTGAATTTTTAGACTCTAAACTTCAGGATCTATTTCACTTATTTGGGAAATCATGTATGATTACTTAGCTGAAGGAATGCTATATTCCTTCAGGAAAAATATCAGTTTCTTGAAAAGAGATGTACTATAACTTTTGCATTTGTGTCCCAATTCATTGATTCTAGACATAATGTTAATGGTGGAACATCATTTAGGGATATAGTTTTAAAATACTGGTGAAATCCATTGTCTCATCTAATTTTCTAATGTTCTTACTTTGGTCTGAAGACTGCATTTGAGAATAGGTAGCTTAAATCAGATCTTGCCTTTGATAAAGGAAAAAGAGGAGACATGGAATGAGACGTGTAGCAAAGGACAGATATCCTTGGGAAGATAAAATACAGACTCTCAACAATCTCAAGGTGACCCTGAAAGAGAAACAGACACATTTCTTTGCTACCACTCCCCATTTCCCCTTAAAACATGAGAATTTGTGTAAGATTATGCAGAAAACAGAGGGCTATCTAAATGCCTAAAACAATCTACATTGAAAATATATCTAAAAAGGAGGAAAAGAAAAGTTTAAAGATTAAAATTAATATACAATAACTAAGTATTATATTTTATAAAGTTTATTAATAATAGTAAAGTAAAAAAAAACCACTAGCTAAAGTAAAGAGGCAACTAACTGAGCCCTGGTTGCCAAAGAAGAGAGGGGGAAGGAGGAGTTATAGAACTGTATAAACAATAACATGAAGATGCAAATGTGGGGCACAGGGAAAGGGATGCTGGGAGATGAAAGGAATTCTGGGGAACATAGTTCAAAAGGTACAAAATTTCCATTCATACAAAAGACATTAAGAAAGTTTTTGATTCTTTATAAAGAACTAAGGGTGGAAGAGACCTGAGTCAATTATTCTTGTCTGAGTCAATGACTCTTGGCTGGTATGAATTTGTTCATCTGATCATCGAGCTAAATATTCATATGGGAACTCTGGTTGGCCATTTTCACTTTTCCTCTATGAGCCCACACTGCAATAACTAGGAAAAATTTTCAGATATTATATTGGTGGGTGGGAAATTCTTCCCCCATATTTTGCAGTTAATAATCAATGAAATTTAGATTACATAATGCTGATATATGCAAGTCTTATATGAATAGCATTAATTTTAAAATGTACTTTCCCAACTGAACACATAAAACAAAGAAAAGGCCTTAGATTTCAGAAATAATTTTCTGGAAATAGCAAAAGTTGCCCTGCACCCCAGAATACAGAATATAGAATTAAACATATCATTTAATAATAAAAGCCCCAAGATATACTATAAGAATATATGTAACTTTTTTCTTTAGAGGAATGCTTGGCTGTTACATTGCTGGATAAAAAATGAAGCATTTAGAAATATGACACAATAACAATATCACTGTATTTGTAGTCAGGAGGCCAGAGCCCAGCTCTTTTTATGTGTACTTAGGAAAGCACACTTGGATTCAATTTTGTCAACTGTAAAAGGAAAAGATTGCAATTGGTGACCACTAAAGTCTCTTCTAGATCTAAAGTTAAATCCTTAAAATCCATTAGCTGAAGACAGGATTGTTCCAAAAGTTGACTGTGAAAATTCTAGAACTTAGCTGGTATATTTCCTTTAAAGACCCCCACGGAAGCTTCACAGAGTATATTTAATGCCTCCTTCAAGCAAATACAATAAAAATATGCAAAGTTTTAGATCTATTCTTTTATAATGAAGATCATAAAATGGAGCATGCTTAGATTTCCCCTCCCCTTCCTAATAGCCACTTAGTCATTCAGCTTCAAAAAGTGTAGATGTTTTGAATGAAAAAACAAGTATCGTGGGTCTTTTAGCTCTCCATCATACCATATCAAAATCATGTGGGCACAGTGATGTAGCATTTAGGAGATAAATTCATCTCACTCTTTCAAGTCATCAGTGTTAGGTAGAGAATGGGCTAGATTTTCCCCAACAAAGCATCAGTTTTCACATGACAAGTGGAAAGGATGGTGTTTGCATTAGGGGAGCTTAGGGTTAGAGTCATTGATGCCTTATCTACATTAGGTTTACTTTCCTAAACAGGTGACCAAGAATCAACAAGATGAATGAGCTAAAGTTTGGAAGTTACCATGTAGGTTTTAGAGGTCTGGAAGTCTATTGGTTCAGGCAACCAGCAAAAAGGAGACTTTCATCACTGGAGATGATGACCTCTGACTGGAGGATGAACTAGACTTCTTCTGTCCATGGGGCATACATGTGGTAAAATATGGACATGAATATTTAGAAGTAACCAAAAAATGCTTTGGGTTCTAATTAAATTAAAGTGTTAGTATCCCAGGAGAACTCATAAGACATTATAAATTAAGTTACTAAATCTTATTTTGTCATTATGTCACTGCAAGCTGTGAGTCTCTTGTGTCTTTTAGCTTGTTGTGTAGGAAATAAATATCTGTCCCTACTTAATGTTGTATATCATATTCTTTTTAGTCTCTCTTAGGAGAGACTAATAATAAATCAAATATAACCTTTAAGTAAAGTGTCCCAAGGTACCAGGAGCTAAGAATTTTATAAATTTTGTAAAGGAATCTAACTTGACTTTATTAAAGTTCAAGCTTCACAAATTGCTTAGCACAGTGTCTAGCACATAGTAGGTGCTATATAAATGTATGTTTCCTTCCCAATACTAAAATTCATGAAGGCATATATCTCTGAGTCAAGGGCACATTAAAATCTGGGAAAGAGCTTGTGGGAATAGTGCCAAAACCCTGGAATCTTTTGATGGTTCTTAATGTTAGATTAATTCAAAAAGACCTATTTAACCACAGTCTATTCAAGTGGATGGACAATCATACATTCTCATGCTATTCTCCTCAATACAAATTAATAAACATTTATGGTGAATGATAATGGTCACTTAAATGCAAAAGAATATCAGAGATAACAAATCTGAGTGGCTAAAAAACAAACAACATAGATAATTTTAATATTTTCCCAAAAAAAATGAGCAGTGAATGTGATTTTACCAAGTTTTTACTTTAAGCTTTTCCTTTTTATTTATTCATTCATTAACTATCCTTCATTTATCCATTTATTTATTAAGCATTCACTGTATTTATTATGTGCAAAATATAATTTCTTTAACCTTGTTGAGGGCCAGTAATCTCAGGATATTCCTGGATTCTAGCCAGTAGAATAATTGACAGGCTAAAGTCCACTAAATATATACAAAAAATTTTGATCTGTAAGTAGAAATATTTAATGGGAAACTTATAGCATAAAGTTGAGAAGAAAACTTTAGTTTATTATAAACTCATACAGCTATCAAAATTAATCAGTATATTAAGATAATGGAAATTTAATGACTATAAAAATAAGGAATACATCTAATATTTGTGAAAGAAGAATGGTGATCATTATTTTCCTGGCGCTGATTGGTTTTTCTTTAGTAAGAGTTGTTATTGACTTCCAAAATCATAGTTAAAAAGACAAAAAGAGAAGGAAATTATTATGTCCTATGAAAGAGTCATATTTAATCAGCCACTGGCTACTAGGAAGTCAAAACATTTTCTAATTTTACAACCTCTAGAAGTATAACAAGGCTTTACGAAGAGAGTAATTAAAAGAAGTATCTCTTTTTCTATTAACCAGGTAGTAAAGAATGGACTAGAAAGTAGTCTGGAGTTGACTGGATGAAAAGAGAACAAGGTCACACAAAGTCTCACACTAGTTTCAAGTCCTTTAGTATTGGCATAAAAGTTGCACGATCCTACTTGGATTGGTATGGTCTTTTTTTTGACCTTGTGTTCCATGGCACTGTGCAGTTTGTCATCAGTGTGAATGGAATTAGCTCACCCTCATTCATTTGTGTAGACTCTAGCAACCAGATATAATGTCACCCCACACAACTTAGAATTAAGTGTGGAGGGGGAGGTCTGTGACCCACACATGATAGTAAGTAGCAAATCAAAAACAAGGGACTGCCCTTTGGGCAGTCCAAAACAGTGTTGAGGCTTCCATTTGTCCACTTGAAATTGAAGGTGGATGCAGGAAGTGACAAAAGATGCTATATTTTAAATATGATGGTAACTTCCTGTGGAGGGAGTTGGCACTTTGAACTTGGTGTGGAAGGATCTCTGGTGAAACCTCAGGCTGCTTCCCTTGAATTGTCACTTGGGCAAGTTAGGCTGAATCTCTTTCTCTTCCCTTGGTGTTTCTGGAGGCTCTAGCCTTAGGGAGGCCTCTTCTTGGAGGAGACTTTGTGACTAGAAGCTTTGTTTAATTAACCTCTGTGCCCCTCTGCTGGGGCCTCTAAATTCTTACCTGGTTCATGCCTCTGGTCCTAGACAGAGTTTCCCTCTCTCAATTTCCCTACCTTCAACCTTCCTAATTGAAAATAAACCACCATAAAAGTCATCCTGACTTGGTCTATTTTATTTTGAAATTGAGTTAATTGATTTCTGGTGATCATACGTTAAATATCTAGTCTCCCCTCTTACAAATCCCAGTGGGACTTGTTGGTCTCCACAACCTTGTGCTTCTTGCACTGTATGGTGGCTCTGCCATTCCCTTCTTCTGGAATCATACAGAATCATTAATCACAGTCTTATAATATTTAACAATAAATGACAGGTTACCATAGTCTAAGGCTTTGTGGGTATGCATTAATATTATAGCAAATATATTTTAAACATATTACTGCAGAATCAAAAATTAATATTGATTATAAGAAATAAAAAATGGGAAAAAATCAAATATTCTATTAGAAAAGTAAAAGGCAATAGTAAAATAAAATTCAGGAATTCAATGTGTTCCAAAAATGGTGTCCACTTTTCTATGGATTATTAGCTCCAATGCTTATAATAGGATATAGTCGATCAGTTTCAATAGAAGGTGCTCTCTTTACATGTGAGCAATGAATCCAAGAGTCCTTTTCTCCAATTTTTATAGCTGTTGGAGTGGTTAACAATATTTGAAGTGGACTTTCCCAGGAAGGCTGAGTTGCTTCGGTGAGCTGGAAATTCTTTATATATAACTTGTCCTCTGGGTTCAGATCATGAATTGAAAAATCTATTGGTCCTACTTGTCCTATAGCTCCGGATTCACGGAGTTCATGCAGTTTGTGATGCAATTCCTGTATATAGGAAGCAATAGAAGATCTCCTCCTAATAGTGATGTATATGTAGGAGAAAAAGGCTTAGACCTGTAGAGGGGGATGTCCAAAAAGCATCTCATATGGTGAGATGTGAAATCTCCTCTGGGCTTGCTTCTAAGATAAAATAGAGCCAGAGAGAGAATTTCAGGCCATTTTAAATGTGTTTCAGTGCATAATTTTCCAATAATAGTTTTAAGTTCTCTGTTTATCTTTTCGACTTGGCCTGAGCTCTGGGGGTGATATGGTACATGGAATTTGGTATTTATCCCCAAAGAGGAATATATTTCAGATAAAATTGAATCAGTAAAGTGACTTCCCCTATCTGAATCAATACATACAGGCAAGCCAAAACAAGAAGTGATTTCTTTTAAAAACACCTTGGCAACAAAAGTGGCTGTGAGTTGGGCAGTAGGAAATGCTTCTGGCCATCTGGTCAGTTGATCCACTATGACTACTCAAAATTTATATTGTCCAGCCTTTGGCATGGTTATGTAATCAATTTACAGTGCTTAAAAGGTGTGTAAACCAGAGGATACCCACCAAAAGCTTTTCCACAAAAGACATGTTGGTTATATGCTTGGCAGGTAGGGCAGGCTGCACACAATTTAGAGGCTATAGTAGTTATGCCAGGAGCTATCCATACTCTTTTAACAGAGTCTGAGATGCCCTGGATACCAAAATGACCATTTTTATTAATATATTGGCAAATTTGTTGATAAAAACTTCTAGGGAGCAGGGGTTTTCCTTCAGAAGACACCCATACTCCATTAATCAGTTTTGCTTTACAATTTTGCTTCCATTTTCAGACTTCCTCTTCATTATATAGGAAGGTGATAAATTTAAATCATCAGTGGTTGTTAATGTTAAAATTAATTCTGGCCCTTCTATGGCCACTAGCTTTGCAGTAGTATCTGCCTGGTCATTTCCCCTAAAGACAGAGTCAGTGCCACCTGTATGGGCAGAGCAGTGAACTACAGCTAGGGCTTTGGGTAGCTGGAGAGCAGAAAGAACTTGATTAAAAAATTTTGCATTAGCTATAGATTTTTCAGCTGATGTTAAAAATCCTCTCTGAAACCATAACATACACACTAAATGACAAATTCCAAATGGATATTTAGAATCTGTATTAATTTTTGTCTTTTTATCATTGGAAATTATACATGAATGTTTTAGGGCTAGGAGTTCTGCACTTTGAGTACTTAGATTTGAGGGCAGTGAAGCTGACCACACAGTGGCAAATTCTGTGACTACAGCAGCTCCAGTGTAGTGTATGCCATCCCTCATAAAAGAAGAACCAGCAGTAAATAAGACTATATCTGGATTGTCTAAAGGAGTGTCCAGGAGATTATCGTGAGGCTTTTCAAACATGGACACTAGTGATTCACAATTATGTAATGGTTCTCCTGAGACTGGTAAATCAGGAAGCAGCGTGGCAGGATTAAGAGTTGTACAACATTTTAAAGTAATATTTTCAGTATTTAGTAAGATTATTTCATACCTTGTTATTCTCTGATCAGAAAATGCCTGTGTTCTATGTCTAAGCAGCAATGCTTCTACTTTACATGGGCACATAATTGTTAATGGGCATCCCAATACTAGATCAACAGTTTTTGTTACTAATAAGGCTGTGGCAGCTACACCTCTAAGACATGGTGGTGTTATTATAGCTACTGGGTCCAACTGGGCTGAATAATAAGCAATTGGATGCTGATAAGGTCCCAAAGTTTGAGTTAAAACACCTGAAGCTACCCCTTTACCCTCATGTACATATAAAGTAAATGGTTTGTTATAATCTGGGATGCCTAGAGCAGGGGCAGACAGGATAGCCTGTTTTAGATTTTGACAGAGCTAACTGGTGTTCTGACTCTAATTTAAACAGTTCACAGAGTGAATTTCTTGTTAGTGTTATAAGGGGTTTAGTAATTGCCCCATAGCAAGAGATCCATTGTTTACAAAAACCTGTTACACCTAAGATTTCTCTTAAGTGTTTTTTAGTGGTGGATTGCTCAATTTTTGAATATTTTCAATACGCTTAGGAGAAATATAATGGGCACCAGAAGTTAAAATGAATCCTAAATATACCACTTTAGGGATACACCACTGAACCTTTTCCTTTGAGATCTTGTGGTCTCTTTTATATAATTCTAAAAGAAGATGTTTATTATCTTCTTGACATGTTTCAGCATCTGGTGAAGCCAAGAGCAAATCATCCACATATTTAATTAACTTACTGTTTTTAAATTTTATATTATCTGTATCTTGGCTCAAAACCTGTGCAAAAAGGCTGGGACTTTCCGAGTACCTTTGGGGCAAATGAGTCCATGTCCACTGAGAATTTTTACAGGTAAAGGCAAATATACATCTGGAATCCTCATGAATAGGAATCAAGAAAAAGGCTTAAAACAGGTCCACTACTATAAAGTAAGTGGCTGTACCGGGAATAGAGGAAATGATTGTGTTTGGGTTTGAAACCACAGGATGTCTCTTTATGACATGATTGTTTACAGCCCTTAAATCTTGAAAAAATCAATGTTGGGCTTTTCCATCTGGGCCTATTTTTGGTTTTTTAACAGGTAAAATAGGTGTATTATATACCGATTTGTATGGAATTATTATTCCCTGTTCAATTAATGAATTTATTACTGGGCTGATTCCCTCAGTAGCTTCTTTTGATAAAGGGTATTAAGGAATGGAGGGAGCTGGCCCTCCTCTTGTTCTAATCTGAATGGGAACAGCTGATTTAAGTAGGCCTACATCAGAAGAAGATGTGGCCTAGAGAGACTTCGGGATATCATCTGGGATTTCAAAGGTGGGAGGCTTTTTCACCTCCTGACTCTCTGAGAGAAATACAGGGAGCAAATATAAAGAGTCCTCCCATAATTCTAATGACATAGAGCCATCTAGAGCTCAAACTATTGTAGTTTTAAGTTTACATAATAGATCCCTTCCCAGCAAATTTGTGGGGGATCCAGGCATAAAAAGAAAGGAATGTTTTACAGTTAGGAGTCCTACATGTACCATATCGAGGAGAAAGTTTTGGGACCTTTTTAGGTGTTCCTGGTATACCTACTACATTTAGAGAGCCAATCGAGTTACAGTTTTCATCTGGTTTATTCACCAGTACTGACTTTGAAGCTCCAGTGTCCAATAAACAATTGTAATATGAATTTCCCACTTTTAGGCTTACATGAGGTTCCTTACTATGTTGGGGTGTGGAATATATGAGGATAATTGGCATCAAAACATTAGGGTCTGGAAAATTAAAGGTTTCCCTTTTTGATTCCAAGGCCCTTTCCTCCCCATCACATCTTCATAAAGCTGCTTGGGCATTTCCTTGGACATTAGCACCCTGAGTAGTTTGGGAGTGAGCTCAATTTAAGATATACTGTTGCAGGGTAATGAGTTAGTATCTTCCTGATTTTTATTCCTAGCATATTTATCACTCCTAAAGTTACAATTCCTGGAATCATTGTTATGATTATTATTCCTATCATTATTTCTATAGTTATCTTTTAACTGGGTGTTATTTCTGATTACTCTTAACAAATTTCTATAGTTCATCATTGTGTGGCCCTTCTTCTCACAGAAGTGACAGGTGAGGGATTGATAGTTAGATTCTTGGAGAGGGGCTATAGTCTCTCCCTTATTTTTCAGTTTTTCTCTTAGCATTTTATTTTCTATTCTTAAAGCTTCCACTGAATCACTGTCTTCCTCATGTCTTTGTGCATGGCCCTTAAACCCATAAGATGCTACCCTCCTCAATTCTTCAAGATTCAGAATCCCAGTTCTGGCAGTCAGTTCTAAAGTAGTCTTTGACTACTTTACAAATCTCAACAAATTGTTTATGTATTTTTTTAATATCTCATTCTCTGGTCAAATCAAGTCCATATATATATAGCCCACCTTGATGAGCCTGTCCATAAACTGGGAGGGGGTTTTATTGGTATGGTGTTTGGTCTCTCTGAATTTTGACCAGCTTTTAGTAGTATCATAGCAGGCTTTCATGGCTGACAATATTGCTTCTCTGCCATTGCATAAGTTTTTGTAATATGGGTCCAAATTGTAATTCCATTTCAGATCCTGGAGGGGCCATTTAAGTCCTCCCCTGCCTTTCTTCTGATTGGCCAGAGAGATGATTCTATTTTTTCAACCTTTTGTCAGAAACTCTTCTAATATATTTTCAACATCCTACCAATTGGGGTCATGAGTATGGAATATATTCTCTAATTTTTTCACAATTAAGATTGGTTAATTCTCAAAAAGTAAGCATATTTTCTTTGAATCTAGCTAAATCTTGAGGGTTGAAGGGTGTATGGTATCTTATAGACACCAATTCCCCATTTGTATTGAAGGTGGGTACTTCCCTTAAGGGAAATAGGCTTTGGACTGCATCATTCTCTATTCCTGCCTCTAGGCTCCCTGGCTAGTGATCAGTGGGGTAGGTAAGGGGAGGGGGAGGAGTAGGTAAGCTGAGGGAAAGGGGTTGGGGGCAGGGAGGGTTAGAAGGATGAGAGGTAGAAGGAGCAGGATGGGTAATGAAGTGGGCAAAGGTTAGGGGCTGGGGCAACGGAGGAGGGGTTGGATTGGGGAGGGGCTAGAGCTGGATCAACAGTAGGGACAGGGTATGGGATGGGTTGAGTAGGGATTGTGGCAGTAGCAGAATCTTATAGGGCAGGATGGGACAAAGACTCAGATAATGAGGAGGTCTGGAGAGATAAGTCTCCCTTACTCTGGGGTTTTTTAGAGTTCTGTTCCATGAAAGCTATTAAATTCCCCAGTTTCTTCTCAATATTGTCCAGTCTTGAGTTACATTCAATCAGAGCTTGTGGTTCCCTGGGTTGTTGTATAGTAGAAGGGGAATTTATTTGGGTTGGACAGGAAGTATGCTGTGTTTGGAGAGGCTGAAATAAATCTTTTACTTGCCTATCTAGTATATCTAGGGACTTTCTCAAGTCTCTCTGAGAAAGGTAAAAATAAACAACTCCACTTGAAAGTATTACAATCACACCTGTAAGTTTTGAAATTAATATTCAATGCCTCCAAAGTATGATATTTATAAGGATTTTTATTTAAAGCCCTGGGGAAGAATCCTAACTCACCCTTCACCACGGCACCTCCTCTCCAAAAGGTCCTGTCACCACGCCCACCATGACCATATTAAAAACAGCCCATGAAACCCACCACCAATAGGAAAAGCTTAAGGAATTATGGGTATGGTGAAAAGGAGTTTGGGTAATGTAGTTTTAACTCACAACCAATAGGAAAAGGCTTAAGGAATTATGGGTATTGTGAAAGGGAATCTGGGTAATGTAGTTTTAAAGGGGGTACAAGGTATTTTCAACTTTACACACCCAAATATAGTGCAAGATATACCCCCTTGTAATACATTCTGTGGGATTACTAATCAGCAAAAAAAAAAGGTTGTTTGTACAAATTTGGGTATGTAGTCTAAAGTCCAGGAGATCCAAGTACTCACTAAGGAATTCAATGGCTCTAACCACATTTTTGTTAGCTAATTGTTAAGTTGCTTGTAATTTTATTTTTGTCAGTAGATGGCGCTATTGGCTAGGTTTTCCTTTGGCTAGGGTTTTAAGGTGAAGGTGTGAGAATTTATAGGTAAGGTGTGGTCCCTTTAAGTACTTCACATTTTTAAAATATGTCACACTTCAAGATTTAATTAACTTTTGGATCGAGGGCAGGCTAGGAACCTTTTGTCTGAGGCTAAGTATACTTAAGTATGCTTAAGTATAGATTAAGTAGCTCCTAAGGGTAAAAAAAAACAAGCTAGAACAATGTGCTCACTCTTTGGGGCAAAAATGCAGCTTTACAAGATGAAATTGTTTGGGACACAGAGAAGAGATGCTTTCCCTCTAAGAGGGTTTAAAAAGTGTTTCTCTGGGTGTGGCCCTCACAGTTAGTTAAGAAAAAAGCAGCCTGTTTGTTGATGGTAAGGCAAACCAGCCAGCTAACAACTAAGGCAGCTAAAAGAATCCTTCCCAAAATCTATGGGCTGGCTAATTGGAAACAGTTCCCCAGGTGAGGCCTATACAGCTAGTTAAGAAACAAAGCAGCTGCTTCCAGTACTGAGTATTGCCAGCAAAGTACCTAGAAGATGGGTGGGGCTTTAAGACCCTGAGGCTAAAATTTAAACAGCTATCTGCTATTTATTTTAAGGTAAAAGGAGAAAAAAAATTGAACTTATCTATTCAGTATAATGGGGAATACCAGAGTTGTTGCCTTAAATATTATTTTGTGGGCTCCGTGGGTGTGAGAAAGACAGGAATGAAAGAAGGCAGGACCAAACAAGGTAGGGAGACTGACTTTAACTGCTAAGGAGGTATCTGTTAACAGAAGTGTGTAATGCAAAAGATGTAAGAGAAAGGTTTTTGCTCTTGCAGGGGGCAAACTGAAAACTTTTGGCAGTTTAGCCTTAGAATTCTGGGAGAAAGTTCAGTTGGTCCCTGACACTTAAACAGAGTGGAAGGATCAACCAGAGCTCTATTTTTGGCTTTCAGTTTGCTTTGGCCTTTGCCTTGTCTTTGGACAATTTGTACCTAGCTAATTCATCTGGACCTCTCTCTGACCTTCTCCATGTTATTTTCCTGTTTTCCTGCCTGTTTTCCCGGGGCTCTGGGAGGCAGGGTGGCTTTGCGGGCTTTTTTAATGAAATGACTTTGTGGGTTTAGTTTTCCCCAATAGGCAAGTAGGACATCCTTGAATTTAAACTATCCCTTAGTATATCCTCTACCTTAAAGCAGCCAAATCTTCCCAGGATGAGAGAGCAGGTTCTCTCTCAGTCTAACCCATTCCTGAGACCCTCCCCCATCTTGAGTTTCTCTCTAGTGGCTGTCAGGAACCTCAATCTGCTCTCTCCTTCCAGACCAACCCTGAAACATTAATAAACCCTTGGTTACCTAATCAAACCCTCTGGTGAATCTTTGTGTTGAAGAATTAGGCAAGGGTGAAGGGGTAGGAAAAATTTTCTTTTATTTCCTGAGGGAAACTGGAGGCATCCATCTTGGGAGCAAGTAGTTGCCCAACGCTTCCTCCTGAAACCCTTCAATTTCACTGACAGGGAGGAACCTTGTGATTCCTCCTCTGAGGGCTTGAGAAACTGACAAGAAAGCCCTCAAGTCAGATTCAAACCACTTCTGACTGACCCTATTCCTTGTGTCTGTAAAAGTACCTTTCCTGCCTGGAAGGGTTCAGCCTATTACCCCAATATCCTCTGTCTCTAGCTTGGGTGTCTAGTCTGTGTTAGCTGCCTCTCCTGAATATCTCACCTGTACCCTTACCATCCAAATACCACCTTGTCCGTTCCTCCCTAAACTTAGTCATCCCTTTCATTCCTCTCCTATTACCTCATTCACCTTTTACCCCTCTGTCACTCAGCCATGGAAGGAGATCACCCCCAAATTGAGATCACCCTCTGAACTTTAGTGTACCCCCATTTTTATCCATTACAAGTGGCAGTTAGGCCCTAACTCACTCTGCACCTTCTAGGCAAGGGGCCTATGGAACCAGCAGGCAAATGGCAAGAGTTTATAACAATTTTAATTAAGGAAACTATGGTAAAGGATGGGAATAGGGGTTTCTACACTTTATGACTAAGGGCAAACCACAGGGTCAGGGGAGGTACTTAACTACTCTCATCTAAGACCTAAGCCAGGCAGAGCCCAAAGAATAGCAGGACTGGAGTGGGAATCCTCACAGCAGAGTCCAGAGATGTTATCAAGATGCCAGGAGCCAACTCCTCCAGAACTGATGATCCAAAGTAGCCCAGTAGGG
This sequence comes from Gracilinanus agilis, assembly GCF_016433145.1. Lineage (NCBI taxonomy): Eukaryota > Metazoa > Chordata > Mammalia > Didelphimorphia > Didelphidae > Gracilinanus > Gracilinanus agilis. The sequence goes on along the minus strand of NC_058134.1, from coordinate 78,489,770 downwards.
AGAGGAAGTCTGCAAGCTGTCCACCAGATCTCAGGCCACTTCCCTACTCAGTTCTGTCTTGCAGGATTAATGTCCTCTGCTTTCAATCTTCACCACTCTCCAAGATCCCAGAGAATCAGGGTATAGCTCCACTAGCTCTGAGGTCTCCCAGGGTCAGTTACAGCTTGTCCCAACCACCATGTAGTCTGTCTCAGAGAGCAAGAGACACACTTCCTGCTTCCCCATTCCATTTAGAATTCTCCAGCCCTTCCTGTTAGGTCTCCTAACTAGTAACTAAGTAATCTTCCTCATAACATCAGCTGTGTTGAGTTGAGGTTTACAGAGTCAAAGAAGAGTCAAAAAAAATCAGAAGATTGAGGGTATTCGGCACAAACTAAGGGGTCAGCCAAATGTTTGTGATTAAATCTGAAGATGGGCAGTGTAGGTTTAATCTAATTATCACAATAGGGAACTCAGAAGATTTGGTCTTAACAGCCCAATATACTATTAGTCATCTTTGTTCTTATTCTAATCCAAATCAACTCTATTTTCCTATCTTAGCCATCATAGGCAACATTTACATTTTATATTCCAAGTATTGCCAGATCTAAAGAATAGGTGAGGTCCCCCTCTTTACCCTTCCACCTGTTCCCAAGGAAGAAATTAGTGTTACATCTTTAGGAACTATTTCTTCATAATAAAAAAAGGTACATTATAAATCTATTCAACATGATCTATTGCGGAATTATTTCTTCCTGATATCTACACTATTTTCTAAAGAGGAATGAAGGAAAGGTTGACTTATTTTACCTCTTTCCATTCACACTCTTGTACTACCAAGAAAGTAATGTGATGCCAGTTGTTAATTTACACCTTGACAAAAATAGGTAGGTTTTTAAAAAATATACCTTGATAGATAGAGACAGGGACAAAATATGCTTTATGATCTTAAGTAGTTGGTTCACAGTAGTTTTAGTGTCATCTCTTCTTTTTTTTTCAAAACAAGAGTTCTAAAGGGTGTGGTACCTGAAGTTTCAAAATATTTTGAAAGACTATACACAGAGGACAGAGTTCTCCATTTAAGCAAACCTAATATGCCTTGGGAAAAAATCTTATATTAATATTATGGAGACATTATGTACTTTATGAAAAGATTCTTTGCTTTATGTAATAATTCTTTTTTTGGACCATAGAAGTGAATTTACAAGATTTTTGTGAGGTTCAGAGAAAGACATAATATATGTGAAGAGTTTTGAAAACTTTAAGACCATTATATAAATGTTGGGTATATTCAGTTCTTGCCTCTGACACATATTATTTCTGTGACCAAGAGCAAGTCACTAAAAGTTTAAGTATTTTACACAACTTTAAAGACTGTAAATTGCAGAGAAGTTGTTCTAACTCTCTAATGGGAATTCAAAAGTCTAGTTCCCAATTTTATTATTAATTATTAACATTACAATCATCATGATTATTGCTATAAAGCTTCCTTATCCACTTAAAATGTTGCTCGATTTAGAAAAACGAATTTTGCATATAATGTTTTAAGAGTACATCTATATAAGTTTATATATTTATATTGTGAGTATAAATATATAATATAAATGTGCTAAGAACCAAAGGTTTGAAAAAATTATAAAAATTGTAAGACTGGGGCAGCTGGGTAGCTCAGTGGAGTGAGAGTCAGGCCTAGAGACAGGAGGTCCTAGGTTCAAACCCAGCCTCAGCCACTTCCCAGCTGTGTGACCCTGGGCAAGTCACTTGACCCCCATTGCCCACCCTTACCAATCTTCCACCTATGAGACAATACACCGAAGTACAAGGGTTAAAAAAAACAAAACAAAACTGTAAGACTATATGTAGTTAATAATATTTTATAAAGTATTATATAAATATACAATGAATATAAAACATGAAATATTATATGCAAGTTTATAATGTAGTCTCACTTGTGATAGATAGATAGATAGATAGATAGATAGATAGATAGATAGATAGATATTGGAAAGGAATCCTAGACTTTCTACGCAAAGAATCACCTAGTCTGATTGAGATTTCAAGCATGTGACTAGAAAGATGGCAGCTTCTGGATGCAAAACTGATCTGCCAACTATTGTTTACTTAATGACTTCACCTTCCTGACTTGTTGATGACCTTCCCTCTTCGGTCCAGCATCTTCTAGCTGGTTCATGACTGGAACCTCAGCCTCATAGACCCATTGGAAAAAGCAAGATTTATTTGTCTTAAAGAGTTTTGTGGCATTTGTGTGCAAGAAAAATGGAATAACCATCATCATTCAACAGTCTTACTTCCCTCTTGCTATTCTTAGCTACAGGATATACTGGCTTTGAATATCAGCCACATAAATAGTCCATGTGTGTGTTTCTGCATATAACTTTGTTCTCACTTTATAAGTTTGGCCTGGAAAGGGTAGAATTATAAAAACTGTTCATTTCCTGATGGATAATATTTTTTAAAATACAAATAACTACACACACACACACACACACACACACACTAACTAAAACCCTGGAATCTAAAGGTTGCCTCTCCATACATATGATTACCATAGATACAGTGTAAAATTATCTTTACACTCAATTAATATTTTTTCATGAAAAATAAAATTGTTTATCTAAAGAGCTAACCATACAATTTACTAAATCTACTAGTCACTTAAAGAGATGGCTTTTTTTGAGACCAAGAATTAAATACATAGAAACAGAGAGGAGAATTAGGTATGTTTTATTACATTTTAATTCATGTTTATCTTTTCATGGTTTCTAAAGAGTGTACCAAGTTTATTCACATTTCCCATTTACTAAAACTTCACTGCCCCAAAATGGCTTTGACTGTTATCATCTTATGTGTCTGGATGAGACAAAGTCAGAGTAGAATCCAAATTTGTAGCAGAGTTGTAGTAAGGGCAGGAAAGGGCAGAGAAGTTGAAAATCAACAAGATTCCTAACCTGGCTGATTCATTTTGGTATATATGGTGTCATTGTCTATACAAAAGTTCTTTCACCAAAAGACCAATTAACAAAGGGCAGGGAGTCTAATAATAAGAAGACTAAGAAATATTTTTCTTTTAAAGAAGAGTAGGTGAGGGACATGAAAATATATAAAGTCATCTGCTATGACATAAAGAGACTCCAATCTCTGGCCCAAATATAGTGGTTTGAACTTCTTCGTGATTGAAAATATCATCTATGTTTAGTCATTCATTTAAGTTCACATATACGACAAATGATCTCATTATTCGTTATTGTAATTCTCCTATACTTTTTATACTTTAGCCACTTAATTTATTTGCATGATTATACAGTTGCTAAAAAGCATGTAATAAAATAGAGTTTGTGCATTTTAAATAGAATATTAAAAATAAAGATACATCTGGCAAGAGTTAAAGAGTTTTATACAAGCCTAAATGATTATTCTCCCCTAAAAATAGCTAGAAATGCACAAAACAAAGCAACTAAAAGGGGAATCTTTACAAAAGAACCTAGAGAAAGTGAAAGCAGTAGAGAGTTTTTTAAGTGGCATGCCCAATTCACTAATCTCTCCCCTCCCTGATTTGTTAATATATGCACTCAGTGATATAAATTTTCCCCTTAGAACTACTTTGGCTGCATCCCATAGGTTTGGGTAAGAAGTCTCATCATTGTCATTGTCTTCAATGAAATTATTGTTTCTATGATTTGTTCTTTCACTAATTTATTTTGGAGAATATTATTTAATTTCCAATTGGTTTCTGGTTTGCCTGTCCATGTATTCTTACTACTAATTATTTTTTTTTGCATTATGATCTGATATGGTTGCATTTATTAATTCTGCTTTTTGGCATTTTTGTCATGTTTCTATGCCCTAGTACATGGTCAATCTTTGTGAATGTTCCATGTGTTGCTGAAAAGAAAGTATATTCCTTTTTGCCCCTATTTATTTTTCTCCACATATCAATTAACTCTAATTTTTCTAGGGTTTCATTTATCTCTCTTATCACTTATTTATTTTTTGGTTTGATATATCTAGATCTAATAGGGGAAGGTTGAGGTCCCCCACTAGTATAGTTTTGCTATCTATTTCTTCCTTGAGATCCACTAGTTACTCCTTTAGAAATTTGGAAGTTATACCTTTTGGTGCATACATGTTGAGTACTGATATTTTTTTT
>NC_058134.1:78436405-78470997 GCF_016433145.1 Gracilinanus agilis | reverse complement strand
GTCCTTCTATTCCTATACTTTCCAGGGTTTTCAATAGGAATGGGTGCTGCATTTTGTCAAAGGCTTTTTTAGCATTTATTGAGATAATCATATGATTTTTGTTTGTTAGATTGTTGATATGGTCAATTATGTGGATGGTTTTCCTAATGTTGAACCTTCCTTGCATTCCTGGTATAAATCCCACCTGATCATGGTGGATGATCATCTTGATCATTTGATGGAGTCTCTTTGCTTATATTCTATTTAAATTTTTTGCATCTATGCTCATTAGGGAGATTGGTCTACAGTTTTCTTTCTCTTGTTTTTGATCTACCTGGCTTTGGAATCACTACTATATCTGTGTCATAAAAGGAATTTGGTAGGACTCCTTCTTTGCTTATTATATCAAATAATTTGTATAATATTGGGATTAGTTGCTCTTTGAATGTCTGATAGAATTCACTTGTGAATCCATCAGGCCTTGGAGATTTTTTCTTAGGGAGTTCTTTGATGGCTTGTTCAATTTCTTTTTCTGATATAGGATAATTTAGGTATTCTATTTCCTCTGCTGTTAATCTAGGCAATTTGTATTTGTGTAAATATTCATCCATATCTCCAAGGTTGCTTTATTTATTGCCATATAATTGAGAAAAATAGCTTTTAATGGTTGCCTTAATTTCCCCTTCATTAGAGGTGACCTCTCCCTTTTCATCTTTGATACTGTCAATTTGGTTTTCTTCTTTTGTTTTTTTATTAGATTGACCTGTACTTTGTCTATTTTATCTGTGTTTTCAAAATACCAGCTTCTAGTCTTATTTATTAATTCAATAGTTCTTTTACTTTCGATTTTATTTATTTCTCCCTTTATTTTTAGTGTTTCTAATTTAGTTTTCATATGTGGATTTTTAATTTGTTCACTTTCTAATTTTTTAAGTTCCATGCCAAATTCATTAATCTCTGCCCTCCCTATTTTGTTTATATATGCACTCAAGGATATAAATTTCCTCTGGTTATTGTCTTGGCTGCATCCCACAGAGTTTGGTAGGATGTCTCTTCATTGTCATTCTCTTCAATGAAATTGTTGTTTGTTTTTATGATTTCTTCTTTGACTAGCTGGTTTTGGAGAATCATATTATTTAATTTCCAATTAGTTTTTGATTTTCCTGTCCAGGTGCCCTGTGAAAATAGATAATGGAGGGCACCAGGGATGTTACAATGAATCTAAATAGTTGTCGGTACACACACTGAGTTGTAGGATATACTGGACCAGGATGGGAAGACCAGAGTTCACTGAATTAACACAGGAATGGCAGTTGGTCATAACTGTCACCCAGCTTTTGCTAGGCCAGAGTCTACAAACAGGCAGGCAAAGTAAAAGGGTTTAACAGGTTTAATTATGTTTAACTAAAAGGTGGGAAAGGGATTTCTATACTTAAAACTTAATGACAAAACCACAGGGCAAGGGGAGGACTTCTCTACTCTAATCTTAGTGATCTAGCAGGCAGAGCCCAAAGAAGCAGTAATGGAATCACTGGGAGCCTGCATCAAACCTGGTTTCTTTCAGGCTTGATCAGCATAGCTAAGGGCTGAGGGTGGCTTTGGGTTTTCTCACAGTAATGCACAAATGACCTCTGGATGTCAAAAGCCAAGGTATCCAAGTAGAGAGGGTTTGCTTGAGATGCTGTCCACCCGATCACAAACTTCTCCTCTTTCTTTAGTGCTACTCTTTTGTTCTTTTCCTCTTTGCTAGATGCCACCATCACACAGGATCTCAGGGAAATCAGGATGCAGGGTGTCCACTACTCTGAGATCTCCCAGGGCTAACAACAATTTGTGCCACCCCCTATTGGAGTCTTTCTCAGGGCACAAGCCACTTCTTCCTGCTCCTTCATTCTATTTTGGAATGGTCCACCTCCTTCCTGCTAGGTAGATCCTTAATACTTAATTACTAACTAATCTTCCTCACAACAGCCCTTACTAATTATTATTTTTATTGCATTATGATCTGAGAATGTTACATTTATTATTTCTCCTCTTTTGCATTTGTTTGCCATGTTTCTATGCCCTTTTGCATGGCCAATCTTTGTGAATGTACCATGTGCAGCTGAAAAGAAGGTGTGTTCCTTTTTGTCCCTATTTATTTTTTTTCATATATCTATTAAATCTAATTTTTTTAGGACTTCATTCATCTCTCTTACCTCTTTCTTATTTATTTTTTGGTTTGATTTATGTAGATCTGAAAGAGGGATATTTAGAACTCCCACTAGTATGGTTTTACTATCTATTTCCTTCTTGAGATCTGCCGTTTTCTCCTTTACGAATCTGGTTGCTATGCCATTTGGTGCATGCATATTGAGCAATGTTATTTCCTCACTGTCTATACTGCCTTTAATCAGGATGTAATGACCTTCCCTCCTTTTTTTTAATCTTATCTATTTTTACTTTGGCTTTGTCAGAAATCACAATTGTCACTCCTGCCTTCTTTTTCTCATTTGAGGACCAAAGGATGTTGCTCAATCCCTTTACCTTAAGCCTGTATATGTGCACCCGCCTCATATGTGTTTCTTGTAGACAACGTATGGTAGGATTTTGGTTTCTAATCCACTCTGCTATTTGCTTCCTTTTTATGGGCGAGTTCATCCCATTCATATTCAAAGTTATAATTATCAGTTGTGTATTCACCTACATTTTGGTATCCTCTCCTAGTTCTACCCCTTCTTCTTACACTCTTTCCTTTTAAACCAGTGGTTTGCTTTATGCCAGTAACCCTTGTCACCTCCCTTGATTTACTTCCCTTTCTACCCCCTCCCTTATTATTCCCCTCTTTTTATTTTGAGGCCTAATGAATTCCCTCCCCCTTCTTCTCTCCTCCCTTTTTTGACCTCCCCACTCTCCTGATCCCCTTGGTTTATCCCTTCTGACTTTCTCAGTAGGGTTAGATAGAGTTTTATATCCCAATGGATAAAGCTACTCTTCCCTCTCAGGGTTAATTACACTGAGAGTAAGGTTTAAATATTACCTCTTAATGCTCTCTTCCTCTCCTTCTTATAATAGTATTCATCCCTTCCCCTTCCCATGCCCTCTTTGTGTATAATAGAATATCCTATTTTTCTTATTCATTCAAGTTTCTCTTGGTGTCCTCTATTATTCACCTCCTTCTTTCCCACCCCCATATCATCTTAGACCATTTAGTATTCCAACTTCTCCCTATTCTTAAGATTAAAAATCATAAAGGCTAATATAATAAGAGAAATTAGTTGTTTAATTAAAGCCATGGCCATGTTGGTAAAATATATATGACCGAGCCTAACTATCTTTTAAATTTACTGCCAGAGCCCATTTTGTCCCTCTTGTACGCCAGCCAGCCACTCTGCAAAACCCAGAAAGAGCTTTCTCTAGGCCCTCCTCCAAATTTAAATTGCCCCATATGTGGGGACTCTGTATGTCCCCATGCCTTAAACTGGAAACCGGAAACCCATAGGAATCACGGGAAATGTAATCTCAAAGTCCCCACATGTCCATAGGGAGTCTGCTAGACACTTCCAAATAGCACTTCCCTGAATTCAAAACAAACACTATGAATAATTCTTCTAATTACTATAATAGTGAATACTATAATAGTGCATAGAGTTCCTTACAGAGAATTATACATAACATTTCTCCACATAGGAATACCAATAATTAGATCATATTGAAGCCCTTAAAGAGGCAAATTTTAAAAATACGAGTTTTCTTTCTTTCCCCTCTGTTTCATATTTACCTTTTCATGTTTCTTTTGATTTTTGTGGTTGGATATCGAACTTTCCATTTAGTCCTGGTCTTTTCTGTGCAAATACTTGGAATCTTCTATCTTGTTGAATGCCCAAACTATCCCCTGGAAATATATAGTTAGTTTTGATGGGTAGGTGATCCTTGGTTGTAGACCCAGTTCTCTTGCCTTTCTGAATATCCTATTCCAAGCCTTGCGGTCTTTTAGTGTGGAGGCTACCATATCCTGTGTGATCCTGATTGGTGCTCCTTGATATCTGAATTGTCTCTTCCTGGCTTCTTGTAAAATTTGTTCTTTTACTTGGAAGCTCTTGAATTTGGCTATTATATTCCTGGGGGTTGTCTTTTCTGGGTCTAGTGTAGAGGGTGATCTATGGATCCTTTCAATGTCTATATTGCCCTCTTGTTTTAGAACTTCAGGGCAATTTTTAGTATGGAGTCCAAATTTCTATTAATTTCTTCTTTTTCAGGAAGACCAGTTTATTCTCAGATTGTCTCTTCTAGACCTGTTTTCTTGGTCTGTCACTTTCTCATTGAGACATTTCATGTTTTCTTCTATTTTATCAGTCTTTTGACTTTGTTTTATTTGTTCTTGCTGTCTTGAGAGATCATTAGCTTCTAATTGCTCAATTCTAGCTTTTAGGGACTGGTTTTCCTTTTCAATCTTGTCATTTCTGGTGTTCAATTAGCTTATAAGTTCATTTGATTTCTGAGCCTTTCTTTCCAATTGCAAAATTCTGCCTTTTAAACTGTTATTTTCTTGCCAGATCTCTTCCATCTTTCCCATCATCTCAGATTTGAACTCTTCAATAGCTTGTGGCCAGTTTTCATTATTTTTGGAATATTTGGATATGATTAGTTATTTGTTCTCTTCTGCTCTTTGCTCTGTTGTCTGGATTTTATCTGTGTAAAAGTTGTTGAGTGTTACAAAGATTTCTTCTTGATGATCTTTCTCTTTTGGGGTTCTTATCTCTGGCTTGCTATTGTTAGCCCTGCGCCCTCTCAGTTTTATCCTCACACTCAGGGTCTGTCTGTGCTCTTTAGTCTCCTGAGGTCTCGGGTCTAGTTGTTCTCAGGGTTAAGCCTCCTGGTGGTCCCTTTGCTTGTTCCTCTGCCCGAGACTCCTTTAACAGACTCAGGGTGCTGCTTCCACAGTTGTGCACCCCTCTGCACTGGGTCCCCACTCAAGGTCCGTGCCTGCGCTCAAGATCCAAGTCCTCGCCTGTGCTCAGGATCTATGTCTGGGCTCGCGTCCTCACCTGCACTCCTTCCTGCACTCAGGGTCTGTGTTCAAAGTCCACACGTTCTTTAGCCTCTTGGGGTCTAAAGTTTTGCTGCTCTCAGGAGCAGGCCCTGGTGACCCCAGGTAGCTGCCAAGGACTTAATGTGTGCCCCAAACTTGCTCTAACTCTTATGCACTGGCTTTGGCACTGTAGGTGGTCTGGGGTGGGGAATGGGGTTGCTCAGCTCGAGTTTTAGTGAGAGCTGTTTCACCCCTTTATAGCATGGAAATGCCCCGATTCCATGTACCTCCAATGCTGTGCCCTGTTGTGGGTTCCCTTCGGTCCTCTGGATTTGTTTTTTTGTCTTCTTGAGGAGTCTTATATGTTTTGGTTAGGAGAGGTTAAGCAGCTGCTTTTTACTCTGTCGCCATCTTAACCAGGAAGTCCCCCCTCTATTAGCTTTTTTTGACTAAGTTTCCATAGGTTAAATTTAAAAGAATCAGGTATAGGGATGAAAGGGGAACTCAAGAGGACAAATTTTAACCCTTGGAAATTGAAAGGGTATCATTTCACTAACTGATGTGGTAAAGTGGGGAAAAAAGAGAGAAGATTTCTGAAGAACAGATTGTCATCTAGAAGTTTACTTGGAATTTCATGATATTATCATTTTATAATCATTTACCCATGTCCTTCTGGAAACAGCTAGGAGTGACTTAATCTAATTATCACAGTATGAGGTATTTAGGAAGACTAGAATCTCTGTTGTGAGTTCTTGCCTAGACATCTTGAAGGCTCTTTATCTGCCTTTAGTGTTACATTTCATCCAACTCTCACCTGTGTATCCAAGAAGTGGCCATACCCTAGTTTGATGATGTCAAACCTATGACATGCGTGTCCATTTTCAATGACATGAGACCTCATGTGGCCACATATAGAGAAGTATGAGGTTGCATGCCAAGAATGAAACATTTGCTATAGTGTTGTGTAGACACTCTGTGCACTGTAGATGACAATTCTACCTATATTAATTTACCTATTTTGGTTTATTAAATAGTTATATATTGCAATTATACATTTTTGTTATTTAAACTATAAGTATCGTGAAATTAGAGTTTTTTTTCTCAAAGTGACACACCACCAGAGTTATGCTCAGTTTTTTGGCAAATTTTGACACCCCAGGCTTAAAAGGTTACCCATCACTGCCCTAGTAAAGCCATCTTGGCATATGGATAATCCAGGCTGAAAGCAAAAGAGTGCAGTGAGTTAGGGGGATGTCTACAGCAAGCATGTGAAGATTACTTCTGAAGGAATGAGTGAATGAGAACAGTTTTTTCTAAAAGCCATGAAGGCAGCTAAAGAAGGGACTCTAAATATAAAGAGGGAAATTATAAATAAATCAGGTGAAATTGTCTGGTATTTGGGAAAGGAAAGAATTTAAAACCAAGCTATAAATAGAGAATATTATAAAATATAAAATGAATAATTTTGATTACATTAAATTAAAAAGGGTTTGTCCAAACAAAACCAATGCAATCAAAATTAGAAGGGAAGCAAAACTGGGGAAAATTTTTTATAACAAAAACCTCAGACAAAGGTCTAATCTATCAAATTTATGAGGAGCTAAGTCAATTGTACAAAAAATCAAGCCATTCCCCAACTGACAAATCAAATGGTCAAGGTACATGAAATAGGCAGTTTTTAGATAAATCAAAACTAACAATAAGCACATAAAAAGTATTTTAAATCTTTTGAAATAAGAATCCTTCCTAGATGGATATGAGAAGATAAAACCTACCTAGGAACCTCCCTAGTGTCAGTAAAGCACAACTCTTGAAATAATTAAAACCAAGTTTATTAAGGGTAGGGAAATGATAAATACAGTCCTAAATCTATCAAGCTATAAAGCTTCTCCCTCCAATCTATGCTCCCCCTCATGGGGCTTGCTCTTCCAATCTTCTCAAGCCCTTTCTATTTCTCCCTGCTCTTACCTAAGACCCCAAAAGCTATTTGATTATAAACTAACCTAATTAATATGGATTAACAAAAGGACAAAAAGGAAGGAAGGACTCGCAGGTATATTTGAGCTCTTACCTAAAGCCTGGGGTTGGCTTCCCTAGATAATCCAAATTCTCAGTTGACAAACCCTTGGGATTACCTTGGCCAATTGGATTTCTGGCAAATGGATCACAGGCACATGGTCTCTGCCCCTCAGGAAAAAAAGCAGTCCACTCCAAGGCAAACTTTCAACCAAGGAAATTACTAATCTCTCCACAAGATTAGGACTAACAAGGGAAAATTTTCCAGAGTGATACCTCCTTCCAGCACAGTCAAGAACCAGCAGAAAGAATGACTGTTAATGCTGGTAAAACTTCCCACAGTCCTTTTCTCCTTGTCAGAATCCTCTCTCAGGGCTTGTATCCAAATTCCCGTCTTTTCCTCTTAAAACTAATTCATGAAATTTACCCTATCCCTTACTTGCTTCCTATACTCTAATAATTAGAGAAATGCAAATCAATACAACTCTGGGGTACTACCTCACACCTGGCAGATTGGATAATATGAAAATAAGGGAAAATAATAAATGTTCAAGGAGTTGCGGCAAAATTGGGACACTAATGCATTGCTGATGGAGTTGTGAACTGATCCAGCCATTCTGGAAGGCAGTTTGGACCTATGCACAAAGGGATTTAAATGACTGGCTGCCCTTTGATCTAGACATACCACTACTAGGTTTGTACCCCAAAAAGATAATAAGGAAAATGACTTGTACAAAAATATTTATAGATGTACTTTTTATAGTGCCAAAAAATGGAAAATGAGGAGGTGTTCCTCGATTGGGAATGACTGAACAAATTGTGGTATCTCATGGTGATGGAATATTATTGTGCTGAAAGGAATGATGAACTGGAGGAATTCCATGTGAATTGCAACAACCTCCAGGAATTGATGCAGAGCAAAAGGAGCAGAACCAGGAGAACATTGTACACAGAAAGTGAAACATTTTGGCATAATCAAATGTAATGGAGTTCTTTACTGGTAGCAATGCAATGATCCAGGACAATCCTAAGGGACATAGAAGAAATAATGCCATCCACATCCTGAGAAAGAACTGTGGGAGGAAAAATCGCAGAAGAAAAAATATATGATTGATCATGTGGTTTGATGGGGATGTGATTGGGGATCTGGGCTTTAAATGATCAATCTATTGCAAATAGTAATGCATGTAAAACCAAGAGGAATTGCTCATTGGCTCCAGGAGTGGAGAGGGATGAGGAGAGGAAAAGAGCATGAATCATATAACAATGGAAAATATTATTAATTAATTAAATTTAAAAATAAAATAAAAAAGAAGGCATTCTAGAGCATTTAGAGCCTGCTTAGACAAAGAAGAAGCCAAGACCATCTGCTGTTTCACAGGTCTTTGCCAGTCATCTTGACTTTTCTCTTGTTACTTGACTCAGATAACTTTGAAAGAGAATTTGAGGCTAATGACTTTATGTAACTCTACCTCATTTAAATTCAATTCACACAAAAGTTGAGATATTACCCTTTGATATCTTTGGCTCTCTTAGAAAATGAAGACGAACAAAATGATGTTGATCCAGGGGATAGAGCACTAGACTTAAATTCAAAAAGATGTGATTTCAAAATCAGTCCTAGACACTTTCTAGTTGTATGATCCTGAAAAAATCACTTCATTTCTCCTTGTTCAGTTTCCTCAACTGTAAAATGGGGATGATAATCTCAGCTACCTCTGAGTTATTCTGAGGATCAAATGAGAAAATTGGAGAGGTGGTTATATGCTTCTAAAAAACTATTCCAGTCAATAATTCAATCACCAAGTATTATTTGCTTAATTTACATCAAATATTTAATACCTGCTATATACAAGATTCCAGTGATGTAAGGGTAGAAAAGAAGATTTGAATTCATTTTTCTATGGATATATTGTTTCAGGATGGTAAGCTTAGATCACCAAGGTTACAAAGGACATAGAATCATTTAGACTGAGGACTTAAATACTGTACCTATATGTATTTATGTGAAGTATGTTCCAAGTTCCAAAAAACTATTACTTGCCTGCATACTTTTCCATTCAATATATTCATAAATCAAAGATTGTCTCTATACTGACAGTCATAGTAGTAGAGGGCTAAGAGCATTGGTCTGGAAACATAAGACTGGTATTCAGATTTTTTCCTATGAAGCTGACTATCTAACTGATCTCAGGCCTGGGTGTCAGTTTTCTCATTTTTACATCAAGATGTTTGGAGTAGATGATTTTTGAGGTCCCTTCCAGCTCTAGATATATGATTTCAAGAAGTGTTCTTTGGAATTTGAAAGAGACAGGTGTCGGAGTTTTACTTTTAACGGTGAGCCTAACTCTTTGTTTTGCATTATGAAAAATGTGGGGTCAAAGAAGGGTATGTATTTTTCCTGAGGCACTGAGCCATCAGCAGAGTACAATGTAGGCCTTTGGTCTTCTAGTGTGGCATACTATTCCTTTGATTTATGACATTATTCTCTTAAGAAGTTTTTAGAGTGGACATAATATTGAGCTAATGCAGAAAAGCAGGATTTAAAGGGTTGTATGTCTCTAGATATTTAAGAAATGGAACAGATCTGTTGCCAAGACTTGAATTTATGATTATCAGTTCAGAAATAAAGAGCTGTTTCAAATCACCAAGAGATTTGGATTTTTGTTATATTCTTTTTTAACTGTTTTCTTTCTTTCTTTTTTTCTTTCTAAAGAAACATATTTCCAAAAGGACACCATAACACTACACAGACTTGGTATTCAACTCACCTGTCTGTGAACATATTTTCATGTGATTGCAGATATTTGAAGTGGTTCAAACATTCCTGATGGTTTCAAATAGTCTCCTTTCAAGGGTTGACAACTCATATTTATCAAAAATAGGTCTGTGTCTAAGTGGTAAATCCAAACAAATTCAAATATACCTTGGAAAGAACTTAAGTCACTTTCTGTAAATAGATGGACTGAGGTCTTGCCAACAAATTTAGAAATTAATCATGTTCAATGGCGCAGCTTGAGGATTTTAGATAGTTGGCAGATCTTTGAAAAAGAGGGGAAAAGAACCAACACTAGAGTGTTTTTGACATATTTTACAATCAATTATATTAAATGAATGAATGAGTAAATTTTTAAAAATTCACACATTCCAGCCAATTTCACTTGTCTTTATTCTAGTCATTTTTTATTTCAAGTTCAGTGTGATTTATCTGTCTTTCTAAAAGCACCACTGAGACCGATTTCTTGACATTGTATATTTGTACACTGTTTATTGTTTATACATGCTGATCACAGTTGGGTATAATATATCTCTGTGTCAGAGAGTGGAATAGGCAGTCATCATTATGCAGCCGATGAATTGCAAGGAAATTACCCGAAGCACTTTGATTGTCCAAAATACTTCAAATGACTTAACAAGCATGATTTCTCAGTTGTTTTCTCTTCACTTTTCTTTCCTTTCCTCCAAGGAAATTTGGAGAAAGTGTTGCTTCCATTTTCTTACTAAGGTTTGTCTTTCTCTTTTAGATATCAATGCAAAAGCTTAAAGAAAATCAATGAAAGGGTAGGAAAACCAAGGTTATTATCACTTTGTCTATGCAATTCACATGAAAACACAGCTCGTTTGCTAAAAGAAAAAAAATCTTTTGTCTTATATAAGATAATACCTCCATATTCTTGGTTTAAAAAAAGTCAATTCAATGTAAAATGGCTAGTCATGGATACTTTTGATGCTACAAATGCAGCAATGTGTCAGCTTAGTGACATGACAGAATAGAGAATTTTGCTTTTATTGTGTCATTTTAAAGCATTTATTCAAAGACTTTTAGACTTCTATGTTACTCAACGCTCCCAGTACTGCTATGTGTGGCCATTTTGGGCATTCTTGTTTTATAATGGGGAATATAAAGATGGTAAGAGTATAAACAACTTATTCAAGGTCATATATCCAGTCTCTGACAGAACCAGGACTTCATATGGTGGTCTCCTGAGTCTCTGTTCTTAACCTTGTGAACTACAAGAAGTGTCAGGAGGCACGAAGATGGGAGGCACTGAAGTAAGATGGTCTATCAGAATGGAAAGGAGAGTTCTCATGTTTCTTTTCCACATTCTTCTCTACCTTTTGCATAACAGGCTATCTCTAATGGACATTTTTCATAACTACATCTAGTTAAGTGCATTTTACCTCTGGGCCATCACTTTCCTATAAATATCAAATAACTTTTCAAGGAAGCAGGTTGCCAACTGCCTACATATTTTGTCTATAGCCAGACAAGAAAATAGCATTTAAAAGCTCTGTGTTGGAGGTGAACATCTTTTAAATGCTTGTTAGAATTAATTTCTCTGGAGAGAAAAGCAACAGCTTTACGGATTAAAACACAAACTGTCCCCAACCTTCACAAGAAGGCAGGTCACAGCTTCTTGTCACTGGGGAAGATTCAGATCTAAGAGGAATTAAGTTAAGCCTAGAATATTCTGAATATGGTCTATGTTTGAAATCAGGCCATAAATATAATAGAAATTGCTTGGGGACAAAAGAAAGAAAGCAGATATGGAGTTTCTTTAAATTGAAATTAATTATTGTTTTTAGGGGATATCAATGACATATAGAGAGTAATTGGTTTGACTCTATCATCATATGCACCAAGTCCTTTTTTTCCCAATATGATATAATTAGAGTGTAATTAAGTTCTTTTACTAAGTATTAAACTACTGACAGCTTTAACATGACTGCCATCTTCTGGTAACAGTTAAGCTCACTTAAGTTTCTGGTGTTGGGACTAGCTTTAGCTTTATTATTAAGTCCTATTTCCTGATAAGGTAAATATATAACAGTAGACAACTGTTAGGTCTTGTTCTGTGTTTCCATTAATATTACTACAGTCATAATAAGATAAAATAAAGAAAACTTAAATCAGTTTTCTTTAATTTTTTTTTTAAGTAGCCCATATTCTATCATTTGGGAGTTTATTGCTTTCAGCTATAAAGACTAGAAATCAATAGATCCATATAAATCAAATCATCCCAATTTTTGAGAGTCTTCCCAGTCATAATTTTCATGAGGAGAATTAAATCCTCTCATGCTCAGAGAGCATAAGGACCTATGATAGCATCTTATCCAACTTCCTGATTTTACAAATAAGGAAATGGAGATATAAAGAGTCAAAGCAACTTGACCACAGGTATAAAGTTTATTAATTCTCCACAACCACAATAATCAAGCCAACAGTGTGAAGAACATAATGAATTATGTAAAAATTTTAATTATCTCTCTTATTAACAATAGTAGCTGAAAAATCTCTCTGTATGGAGAAGGAGCTTAGGAAGAAAATGTTATTCCTTGCCCTTTGGGAGCTTTCCATCTAGTTGGGGAAATAAGACATACAGAAACAGCTAGTCAATATATTCCAAAACATTATTATTTTTTATTCACAATCAAAACCACTACAGTATACAGATATAAATGAACCTTTTTTTTCTCGAAATATAGTATCTGGGGCTGTGTTTCTCCCAGCTTCATGATCTTCTTCCATGATCAGCACCAGATCTTGTCAACTATGGCATTCTCTATGCCATTTCCTACTCAACCTGCTTCTTATCAAAGTTGTATATTTAAGGACAACTGGTTTTATCTCTAAGGAGTCAACATTTCTTGCAAAATGGTCAGCCTCTTTACATACTGAGGGTGAATTGCCCCATATATCAACTGGCAACACAGTTCCTACTTTTAGTTCTACTGAATAATCATTTGGGTAAGACTTTACTAGGAAAAGCATCCTTTTGTGGTCCCTATGAGAATTTTCCCTGACATTAATTTATAGAACTATATCTTAAAAACTTTGATAGAATTTTTTTCTAAAATGTATTATATATTTTTCTTTCCTTTTAGACATAAGATATTATATATTATTTAAATTAACTTTTTTACCTTGAGGCCATCATTATGAATTTACATCACTGCATTATAGTGTAAGACAGAGAAATTCTTTTTATGTACTTTTTAGATTTCTTTCTTTCTATATTTTTACTAGGATATTAGTTCCATCTCTCTCATTTTTCCTGCTTCCAAGTAGACTTGATCCTCATCTATTATTTTTCTATGTTGTAGACAATTGAAAACTCAAGTTTATAAAAAATGGAAAGATTAAGTAAGATTTGAGATCTAGTATATCCACAAAATACTGCATCAAAAACTCAATAGGGAGTCTTCATGGAGGACAATCTCCATATCCTTTGCACTGAAATCTTGGATTTTACTCCTGATTTTCCCCCTCTCCTCCCCACCCCACACTCTGACAGGAGACCTTCTGTTTGGTTCTTAAGGGAGCTGAGACCTTCATATGCTTCCCTATCATTAGTTACGCCCCCCTTCTCATCTTTCTAGTACTCTTCTAAGTATTATCTTCCCTCATAAGACTGTTAACTTTTTAATAGAATGAACTGCTTTGCTTGCTTATATTTCTATGCCCAGTGTATAACATGTAGTAGATGTTTAATAAATGGTTTAATCAATTTAATTCAGTAGATATCAATTTGCTGTGTAAATCACTGAATGGTATTCATTTACACTGGCGCTGTAGTCAGAGGACTTACATTTTAATCCAGTCTTTATTTACTCCCTGAATAATCTTGGGCAAGTTAACAAAACTCTCTAGGTTTTGGTGCCTTCATTGGTAAAATGAGAGTATCAGGTCAGATGGCTTTTTAAAACCTCTGTAGTTATACATCAGTGGTTCCCAAACTTTTTTGACCTACTGACCCCTTTCCAGAAAAATATTACTTAGACCCCTGGAAATTAATTTTTTTAAAATTTTAATAGCAATTAATAGGAAAGATAAATGTACCTGTAACCATCGCTGCTCCCCTGGATCGCTGCAGCACCCACCAGGGGGCAGTAGTGCACACTTTGGGAATCACTGTTATAGATCAAAGATAAGTTCTTATTTGCTTAATTTATTTTGAGGGGGAAAAAAGATGTGGAAAGATCCTCAGGTATCTTTACTTCACAACTGAAGAAACTAAGGCCCAGAGAGACCATGACATAGACAAGGCCAAATAGGAAGGATCAAGATCTCTATTTTCTTATGAAATTCAATTTAATTCATTAAAAAACATCAATTGACAGTTATTCTGTAAAAAACACTATATTAATGAAAGGGGGAATTCAAGTTGTAGGAGAAAACATTTGCTGCCTTTATTAAGTCTGTAACCTAAATATAGAATGGGATACATACAATGGTAACTTTAATTCAAAGTAATACATAAGAGAATTAGAGATGAGAATCAAAGTGTCTTGCGGAGGTCCAAGGGAGAAGATACTGTTAACAAATGCAAAATCAGGGAAAGATTCATCAAGGTGGCAGTACTTGAATTGTTAAAAGATAGATAGTTGAAAAGAAAGATAGATATACATTTATTAAATGATTATTGTGTCCCAGGGAAATCTAAGTATTAGTGCTACATATAGAAACAAGAAAGATAGTCTCTTCCCTCATCAAACTTTTCAAGTGATGAAAGATCATCTAGAGATCTCTAGCAATGGTTAACCTTGTTGGGAGGTGATTAAGTAGAGATGGAGAAGTCTGGTCGCTGCCATTTAAGTCAAAACCTCACCTATCTAGGTCTCAAGATTGAGGATCAGGGAGCAGAGTCCAGGGTTCTATTAGAAGGAGATGGATATGATTACTAAATAGTAGATGTCACAAAAAGGAAATTGCCAGGAAATGAAATAAATAGTCCAAAAATGAAGCAAAGAAGAATAGACATTTTAGACATGAGAAAATATGAATAGGGGCACATAATTTAAATTAAAAAGCAAGAAAAATATTAGTCTACTTTTTCTGAAGTGCAGAGCATTACACAAAGCCTAAAACAAGGCTAATGAAGTTAGGTGCTTCCATATCACCTATAGTATAAAGTTCATAAAAAAGAGATGGAAATGTATTCTGTAGGATATATGGAGCCATAGAAGATTTTTGATGAGAATAAAGTAACAAGGTCTAATAAACATGAAGAAGATCTCAAAAATCACAGGTTCATAGACATCACATCTGCCTTAGTCCAATCCAGAGTTAAACAAGAATTCCCTAGTATGTTGTACAACAAATTCTCATTGAACCTTTGTTTGAAGAGGTCTAATGAGGAAGAATTCATTACATCCAAAAGCTCAGACTACTTTTGGACAGCTCTGATTATCAGGAAGCTGTTTTTTTTTTTTCCCTTCCAAAATAACTTCTGCTTCTTTGGAGCTTTAATTGATTGTTCTATGGTTCTATGGTTTGTTGCTAGAATCCCCTCTCCTCCCAAAAAGTAATCCCACTTTACATTATAGCCCTTAATATACTTGAGGAGATTTGTCATATTCTCCCAAGAACATTCTTTTCTTCATGCTAAATAAACATGCTTGAAGAATTAACATGCATTTATTAATCACTTAGAATCTAATAAGAATTGTAATGAATGAAAATGCCCAAATGAACAAATACAAATTCTTTCCCTCAAAGATATTATATGAAAAAACAAATACACATGTGTGAGTATATATATATATATATATTTATATACTACATATTCATTAATACATAAAGATAGGTGTTTTTACATCTGTGTATTTTATTTATTTCTTAACAAAATAAATAAATGGCAATTTGGTGAGGAAAAGGCACTAATTGAGAGAGGTGATAAAGATCTAGAGGGCAGTTCTTAACAAATTTTGAGAGGAATTAGGTATTCTAAGGGGAAGGGCTAATGGTGTATTACATTCAGTGTTTGAATCACAAGGAAGGGTTAGAGATATGATTTAGATCTGATAAATGCAATGTGAAGTTTCCTCCTTGAGACCTTGTCTCACTGATCAATCTTATTTGACTGAATGAGAGTTTTCTTGAATGCCAGTCTCTGTTATTAAAAAAAAGTCAATTTCCAGTTAATTTCATTTATCTTTTGAAACAAAGCATTACTGAAATACTACTTGAGCTGATAACTTAAATTCACCTTAGAGGACTCTTGTTTTCTTTGTTTTGTTTTGTTTTAGGTTAAGTGAAAGTACCAAGACCACTTCCCAGGAGAATGCTTCCTTACATTTTAACTTGACTGGAGTAAAGAGTTGTTCATTAACTGGATTCCCTTTACTTCCCTCACTTTTCATCACCAAAGATTTGTTTTGAATTTGAGATTCCAAGAAAGCCAGTGTACTTCACAAGTCTCTAACCAGAGTGCAAATTGGTTCCTGATAGGAAACTTGGCTCAGCATACCCTGTGGTTTATGAGTGTCAACAGGTCTGCCCAATATGGTGTTTTAACAATTTTGCCTCCAGGTCCTGTGTTTCCATCTAGTTTCCCATACTTCTCATACATCACTTTTTTAAACATCAAATTTAAGGCAAATAATTCAAATTTTTCTATTCTCCAGTTATGCTTTGGTGTATATGCATGTGTGACTTATAGGTATAATATTCTGTATAATTTTGTGATATCTCTAAGCAAAGTTCAATGAGAGAATAAAAGAGTTCTGTGTGTGTAGCTCATTGAGTAATATTTATGGGTTGTATCATTTTCTTGATCTATATTCAGAAACTGAGTGAAAGGCTTCAATAGGATTTTCAAATAAAGTAACTATAAGTAGAGATTTTTTTGTCCTTACTAGTCTCCCTTCTCCTTACAACCAGGTCATAAACTCCTACCTCCATTTCAGAGTAATTCTTCCTCTCTGATTTGTTAGAAATAAAAAATATATCAAATATTGCCTGCATGCATCATCTAAATTTTCTTCATAATTCTTCATGGTAAAATCTTCCTTAAGGACCTATTTTTCTTATTTGTGTCCCCTCTTTTTGCCACCTTGATTTTAGTAATAATGAACAGAAGAAGGCTGAAGCTGAGATTTTGATGCTGTAAATCTTACATATAAATTTATCATTGGGGAATAGTGCTTCTCCATAAAACAGTAAGCCTTTTGAAAGCCAAAAGCTCTTTTGCTCTATTTTCCATTCATCATTTTACCTTTTAAAAATGAATCAATGCCCCAACAAGAAAAGGGACTCTTAATTGACAGGTGAGAAAACCCAAGCACTCCAAGGTTATAATGGCAACTCATGCTGCCCATATAACAAAACTGTAGCCAGCAGCATAAAACCTCATTTCAGTTTTGATTCTATTCCAAATGCCTATGATATAGATATGCAGCTCTTTTTCTGATGGAAATTAAAAGGTACTCTTTCCTCCTTGATGCCAAGTCTTTCCCTCAAATGTCCTTTAGAGCCACAGGGAGTTGGATATTCAGCAGATGGCAGAGGAGTCAGGCATGAGGCAAAGGCAATGGGATGCTTGAAAAATGCAAGAGTTCCCCTAAGTATTGGTAGGCCATAGTAATACATTTGCCAAGGAAAAACACATCTGGATATGTGGATGTACATTCATCTTTGCATTTCATATTTCAATGATGACACTGCTGTCAGCATTCAGAGGTAGATAATGGACCTGAAAATATCAGCAGTCCTTTCTACTTGAGTGTACACTTGGGTGCTATCCCCTGTTTAGGAGCTGCAATCATTCATTGGAGAGACTAATTCCATGATATAGCTCTATCTTTTCTCATGAGCAGCAGAAAATCTTTGCTTACAAAGAACATTAGAGAAAAGGGGATTGAATTCAGAATCTAAGAATCTAAATTCAAATTTCAACTCTACTACAATCTGTGTGGCCTTGGTAGAATAAAAATTTATCAGAGTAGTAAGGGACTTCTGAAACTAGTTTTTCTAACCCATGCTGACAACAAATCCCCTGCAGAGTTTTTGAAATAATTGGTCATCAAAACCTATCAGCAGGTCATTTAGTTAAGAGTGAATATACCACCTCCCAAGCACCATAATCTTCCATTGGATAATCAAATAATCAAATGTTTAGGGACATTTTATTTATATAAAACCTCTATCTGTTTTTCAAAAATAACCATTCATGCTAGGTCTCATTCATTATATTATTTCTAGATCTTCTAATCACTTTGCCTCACTAACCCTTGTGTGGTTGAGTTAATTCAAATAGATTAAAGAAGTATTTTTTACCTAATGTATGTGAAATAACATGTTTTACTTAATGAGGAATTTTTAAAAATGAGAGAAAGTTATGGATCCTATTCACAAAATACAGACAAAATGGAGAAGCAATAAATATATGTTTAATGGTAAATGTGATGTGATATGCTGAAATGTAGCACATGAAACTTTTTGTCATTCTTGTTTTCTTCTACTCTTTCAAAAACTAGGCTTCTCTAGAGAGGGACTTACAAGTATTCTCTTTTCCTTCAACATCTTTTTTTGACCTAGTGATTTTTCCTTTAAACTGGGTAGAGTAAAAGGGAAAGTAAAAGGTAAAGGCCCCCACTTTAATATTAGCCCAGTGAATTGTGGTCATCATTATACCTAAATCATTGTTTAGGTGACCTGGTAAAGATTTTGTTTTTTTTTTAAACCCTTAACTTCTGTGTATTGGCTCCTTGGTGAAAGAGTGGTAAGGGTGGGCAATGGGGGTCAAGTGACTTGCCCAGGGTCACACAGCTGGGAAGTGTCTGAGGCTGGATTTGAACCTAGGACCTCCCGTCTCTAGGCCTGGCTCTCAATCCAATGAGCTACCCAGCTTCCCCTACCTGGTAAAGTTTTTTATTAAATCTGGATGCTATATCATTTGGTGCATATATGTTAAGTACTGATATTTCTTCATTATCTGTACTATATTAAACTTTTAATCAAGATGTAATTACCTTTATTATCTTTTTAAATCTATTTTAGCTTTAATTTTGTCTGAGATCATGCTTGCTAATCCAGCCTTCTTTGTCTCAGTTGAATCCCAGTAGATTCTGCTCCAGCCTTTTACCTTTACTCTGTGTGTATATCTACCTGCCTCAGCTATGTAAATGACAAATGATAGGATTCTGGTTTTTAATTCACCCTGTTATCTGCTTCTGTTTTATGAGTGAGTTCATCCCATTTACATTCACAGTTATGATTACCATCTGTGTATTCTCCTCTCTCTTGATTTTCTCTTTTTTTATACTGCCCTTTCTTTTTTCATTCTTTCCCTCCACACCAGTGTTTTGTTTTTAGATTCTCCCCCACCTCCCCCTCACTTATATTATTCCCCTTTCCATCCCCTTCTTATTCCCCTCCTACTTCTCTATAGGATCTTTTAATCACCCCCCAACTTCTCCCTCCTTTATATTACTCCCCTCCACACCACCCCTTGTACTTCTCTATAGATGCAAGGATCTAGGCAATGCCATTGGGCCCATGACAAACAAGGCTGTCTATCACCCATGGAAGGAATCACCAGAGCCCAAATGCAGATTCTCCCTGTTATTTCTGTTCTTTACTTTATTTCTTGTATTTATGAATTTTCCTCTATGTGATATGTATCTTCATTCACAATATGATGAACATTGAAATATTTATTGCATGATAACACATGTAAAACCTATATTTTATTACCAGCCATTATAAGGAGGGGGAAAGTTTAGGAGAGGAGAGAATATATATCAGAAACTATCAGAAAATAATTATTAAAATCACATCAACATATAATTTTGAGGAAAAAATTCAAAAATTAAAAGAATTATTGCAATTTTTAGTCTTTTCTCTATGCGTTTCATAATATAACACTGTCAACATGAAGGAAAAAAACACAGGACTACCAAAGCAGTTACAGAAGTTACAGAAGAGACCATCTTTAATCAGGAGAATGGACACAATGCTCTAATGGCTGGCCTTCACCCATAGCCAATACAACACTGCACAGTCAACCAGTTTGGAGACTCTGGAAACACTCTCTCTGGGAAAAACACCAAGAATGGGAATTTCTACTGAAGTATAGAACGCAGGATCGATCATAAATATCTTTTAGGGAGAATGTGAAAGGAAGGATAAATGATTGGCTTACATAAAAGCTAGGGAAAGAGGAATACCTGCAAGTGGCCTACATGCAACTAGAGAAACAAAGACAAAAAAGGTACTAAAGATTTGATTATATCTGCTAATCCTATCTAGAGTGATCCAGAGGTGCTTGAGGATACATAAAACAAGGTGGTCACCATCATATATTCTGAAAAGAGAAATAGTTTTTATTGTTTCATTGCCTATTTTTATCTTGTCAATATATTTTTTCTCATCTTATTGCTATAGCTAGCAATTTAAGCACAATGTTGAATAACAGAGGTGATAATGATCATTATTGTTTCACTGCTGATCTTACTGAAAAGGCTTTAAATTTATTTCCATTACAGGTAATGCTTCCTCTTGTTTTCATATAAATAGTACTTATTTTTTAAGCGAGACTCCGTTGATTCTTATGTTTCTAGTGTTTTGTTTTTATTAATAGGAATACTTATGTAGTCAAAGATTTTTCTGCAGCTATTGATATAATCTTATGATTTTTCTAATTTTGAACTATTACTGCATTCCTTCTTTTGTTTTCATTTTTTGCCAAATGTCCCCACTACCATTCTCATTTGATGTTGAAAATTGTTTTTAGCTCTTCCAAAAATTCTTGTTGGACTTATGTCCAATTCACCCTTTTTCCCTTTGAAGCTTTTCTTGAAGCTGTTTTGACTTCATTATTATATTTTGAGTTTGTGCTTTGATCTTATCTGTTACTGTAGTAGTTTTCTATAGTCAATTTCTTTTTTTTTGTTGTTGTTGTTTGCTACTTGATTTGGAACTTTATGCTAAATTTTATCTCTTTTCCTTATGTGGAGGGTAGAAGAGCATAATCTCAAAGTTAGGATGTTTTTTTAATGCCTTGCTGTTTCCATAGTAGTTTTATAGGTTTAGAAGTTTTCAGTGTGTTCAGGGTCGTGTGACATGGAGAGAAGTATGGTCACTGCTCTCCTGGTGTGCACTTTAATTATCACTAAGGAAGTGCCCTTTATCCCTTTGATTGCAATCAATATGCTTCTCAGGGTCTCTGATTCCTTGGAATTGGTAGTGATACTCCCCCTTATGGTTTCCCCTATCACTTAACTGAAATAGCTTCTTTCTGCTCCTGAACTATGACCAAGAAATAAGTATAGACAATGGAATTGCCAAATAGCTACCTTTCAGTTCTCCCACCCCTGTTGTTGAGCTATGAGTCAGAAGTAGGTATAATCAATGGTATTGCTAAACAGTGTATTGTTGTGCGTCCAGTGTTTTCCCAGGGGTCTCCAGTAGTATTTTTCTGTCTAGTGGAATTCCCTTACTATCTCTGACTTGAGAGTTCCTGAAGGTGCTGTTTCTTCTTTAACACCAACTTGTCCCTCCACTCATTTTTCATCCATGTGGGTTCTAATAAAACCTCTATCCCTATGTCATTGATTTCTCTTTCTTGAACTCCTAAGTTGTCTTGGATTTGAGGAATGTATCACTCTTACCTTTTTTTTTTTTTGGTTCTGACAAATTGTCAGAAAATTCTAAAATTTGATTAGAGGTATTATTTTAAACTTGTTTAAGGAAGAATATTGGAATTGCTCAATAGAGCCCTTTCTCTACTCAACCATTTTGTCTTTTCCCCAAGAAATCTCTCTATATCTTTTCAACTCAAGAGTGTCTTGTCCATAGTTTTCCTTAAGCCTTTATTTCACTTAATTATCTTTGAATTTTTAAATGAATATTGTCGATGGATGATCTGCCATGTCACTTTAATACCCATTTAATATACTCCATTGGGTCTCTCTTATCTCTAGGATCAATGATAAAATCATATGCTTATCATTCCTGGACCACCATAACTTGGCATATGCCTACTATCTTCCCAGTTTAATTGACTCAATCTAAACCACTCTGCCAACTCCCAGATCCCCATAATCACTTCTTATTTGTAGTTTAGAGGTTTTCTGAAAGGGAGGTCCAAATGTTATAATGTTGAGTTGACTTCTGCTTGCCAAGATGACAAAGAAAGAAAGGCTCTGAGTCTGCCAAAAGCCATCCAAATGACCAGAATAGAACAAAAAGTTCTCAGAATGAATTCTGGAGTTGCAGAACCAACAAAAGAAGGGTGAAGCAGTCCTATGACCCAGAACAATATGAAAAGAAAGCAAGGAGACCCCATCTCCCTTGTGTAGGAGGAGAAAACACTAAAATATCCTAGGCAAAACTCATAGAGTCAGATCAGTCCACCCTTGATATGGGGAAAGCAAAAACCAGCACAATACAGAACAGGTGGCAGTGGGAGGAGCATGACCTTACATAGTCCAGCAGTAACTGTGACTGGGCATGATTCAGCATGGCCAGCATTGGGAGAAATTTAATCCAAGAAGGTTTAGCCTTCATGGGAATTGGCAGAACATAACTTAACCCAGCATGACTGGCATCTGAATTGAAGAGCTGTAAACTTCCCCACACCAGGCTAACCTGCATTGTGCTGAGTGCTTAATCTGGGATGAAGGGAGCTGAGCCCACCTCATGGATTGAAATAGATGACAGTACAAGAGAAGGACAGTATCTCCTCCCAGGAATTGAGTTAAACTTCAGAATATAGACAAAGTCAAGGTAAAAAAATCACCCAAGTGAGCAAAAGACAGAGATAAAGACAGAGCAAAAGACAAGTGAGGATAGAAAAAATATTTCAATAACAGAGATGACCAAAATGCAATCTAAGAAGAAATCAGAAAAATAAAAAAGGAAAATATGTGAATCCTCAAAGGCAAATGTAAAAGGATGTCAAGGTCACAACAAATTCCTAGAAGGGCACCAAAAAATCTCTAAAACTAATAACAAGACATTTAAAAGAAAAAAGAAAAAAGAAAATGATAGAAAATCTAAAACTGAGAACCAAAATTTACTGAACAAACAGGTTCACTAAAAACGGAAATATAGAACCTAAAATAGGAAAATAACACCCTATAGAAAAGGAAATACAAAGCCTCAGACAAGCAAGTGGCTTCCTAAACATTAGAATTGGAAAAATTGGAGTTAATAACTGTATCAGACAACAGGAAAAAATAAAAGAAATCCAAAAGAATGAAAAAAAAATAAAAGAAAACCTGAACTCTCTTACTAGACAAAATAACTAACCTGGAAAAATCCAGGAGAACTCACCTAAGAATCACTGTATTGTTTGAAATCCATGATCAAAGAAAAAAAGAACCTAGACATCACATTGCAAAAAATTATCAGAGATTAATGCCTAGGTGTTCTTTAAGAAGAGTAGAAAACTGGGGGCAGCTGGAGAGCTCAGTGGATTGAGAGCCAGGCCTAGAGACAGAAGGTCCTAGGTTCAAATCTGGCCTCAGACACTTCCCAGCTGTGTGACCCTGGGCAAGTCACTTGACCCCCATTGTCTACCCTTACCACTCTTCCACCTATAAGTCAATACACAGAAGTTAAGGGTTTAAAATAAAAAAAAATTTAAATTTTAAAATTAAAAAAAAAAGAAGAATAGAAAACTGAAATTGCAAGAATCCACCTCTCACCTCCTGAAAGAAATCCCAGGAGTATAAGAGCCAAATTCTAGACCTCTCAAGCCAAAGAGAAAAATCCTACTATCAGCCAGAAGAAGCAAAAATAATTCAAACATTGTATAAACAGTTAGGATTACAGAAGACCTAGCAGCTTCTACATTAAAGAATCAGAAGTTATGGAATATAATATTCTGCAACACAAAAGATCTAAGCCAACAACCAAGAATCACTGACCCAGCAAAACTGAGCATAATACTCCAGGAGAAGAAATGAATATTTAATGAAAGAAAAGACTTCCAAGTATAATTGAAAAAAGGATCAAAGCTTAAAAGAAAAGTTGATGAACAAATTCAACATTCAAGAGAAACATAAGATAAATAGAAAAAAAAAACTCAAGGTAATTAGTGTGGTTAAACTAATTGCATCCCTTCATGGGGAAAGAGTTAACTGGGATAATTAAGATTTTAATGCTACAAGAGTTACTAAAGTTATTAATATACTTAAGTTAATGAAGGTACCACAATGGGATTAAATACTACATTATCAGTAAAAAGGTGATAGCTAAGATGATTAAGATATGTATGATATTTAAGTTACATAAAATACTGAGGACACTTAAAGTACTGAAGATAGTTAAGAACTTTATCACTATTAGGATAATGAATAGAAGCATATATAGGCAGAAAACAGAGTAAGTTGAAAATGATGAGATGATATGCAAAATAACAACAAATCAGAGGACATGAAAAAGCAATATAATAAGAAAGGAAATGAGGGAAAATTATGGCTACATAGTCTTATATGAGGAGATGTGAAGAATCAATATAGTAGAAGGGAAGATGGATGGTTGTGGCAGCCAATATTGAATATTAATCTCATTAGAATTGACTCAAATATAAAAAATAAAATACATTCACTTAGATATAGGAACTTATCTTCAATAGTGAAATAAGAAGAGAAAGGAGGACAAAAAAGGGAGGATAGACAAAAAAGAGGAGGCAATTGAGGAAAGAGGGTAAGCAGAAGTAAAGCTTTGTAAATAGGGAAAGACTGAAAGGAGAGAAAGAAAAGGATGAATGTGAAAAATAAGATGGAGAGAAACACAGTAATCATAAGTATGAAGATGAATGGAATAAACTCACCCACACAATGGAAAAGGGTAGAATGGAACCATTGTTAAAGTTTTGAAATATATTGGAAAGACAGTATGACATCGTAGATAAAAGGATAAGTTTAGGTAGGCCTGGGTTCCAGCCCTGGTATAGTAACAGAGTCTAAAATGTTCCAGAATTAGAATCAGAGTAGCCTGATTCAAAGACAAATTCTATCAATTATTATTGTTTAGTCATTTTTTTCAGTCATATCTGACTCTTGGTGACCCCTTTGGAGTTTTCTTAGCAAAGATACTGGACTGGTTTGTCATTTCCTTCTCTAGCTCATTTTACATATGAGGAGACTGAGGTAATAGGATTGAATGACATGCCTATGATCACACAGCTAGTAAATGTCTGAGGCCAGATTGAAACTCAGAAAGACGAATCTTCTGACTTCAGGCCAGGCCCTCTCTACTGCACTACCTCGCTTTCCTTCTGCCAGTTACTGCCCATGTATTAGTAGGCAAATCATTCAAACTCTCTGAGAATCAATTTCATCATATTTAATATAAGGAAGGTAAATGAAATGATCTTTAAGATGCTTTTTAGGATTAAAATATATGATTTTTTTTGTCCTGATTCCTACAGATACTTACTATGGGAGAATACATCATTTTGCATATCAAGGCAAGTTTCTGCTCTACATGGTTGGTTGGAATTTCCATACCAGGAAGTTTATCACACAAGAGAAATCAGTTCCAGAACCCTCTTATCACCAAAGATATATTTTCAATACTCGTGTTGATTTATTTATGCAATAATAATGATAATGTATTGTTAATAGTAATAAAATGTTTGATGTTCTCCATATTGCTATTTTGGGCTACTACTTATCTTATGTTCCCAATTTATAATCTTTTCAATGGTATTCACCCAAAGTAACTGCTGAGCTTGGTGAATTCTTTGAAAATACTTTAAATTGAACCTATTTTTTCCTGAAAAAATATACACAGTTTCATTGAATAGATGAATTCCCACTGTTAATAATTGTGAAAACATAATTTTGTCTTTTAAAATTTTAATAGTCTTGCAAAGACTCCAACTTCCAATAGTAAAACTATTAATGAAAATTAACTTTAATTTCTAGTGACTATTTATATATAAAGGAAAGGGGAGGAACTGTTGTGAGTCATATAGCCAACAAAGACAAGAAAATAAAAAAAAAATTCAGAATAAAGACCAGCCAATACCTGCATTACAAGGGCATACTTTATTATATCCACTCAAATACCATAAATATCTATTTCAGTGCATAAATCACTTTATCTCTTTGAGTCTTATTTCTTTATTTGTAAAGCGGAGAGGAGGTGCATGTTAGAGGACAGAGAGTTTGGTCTTGGACCCAGGAAGACTGCATTTCAGGTCTCACACATGCCATGGCTGTGTGACCATAGAGAAGTCAGAATTTCTTAAACCTCTGGAACTATCTAGGGTTAATTCTCTACAGATTATGGAAAAATGTGCCAACCTAAATTAGTAGAGGGTATTTCATCACCTGAGACTTTTTTTTCTATCAATGAAGTCATAGGACCATTTCCTACTGTGTTAATAAATTTTAAATGTAGACCAAATTTGATTAGCTACTTCTTCGACTTATTGTGTTTGCTTATTTCTTGTGGTTATACAGGCTCTTTCCTGTGCCTTAAAACTATACCCTCTTAATCTCTGTCTTCTTTGAAGTACTTTTACAAAGTAAATTCTTCAAAGATTAGGTCAGGTGCTTAGTCTTCCTCCTCCTCACTCCAAAATGATCTCACTCTTCTCAAAACCCCTGGATTATTGTGTCTTTTTCTCTTTTGCCCTCATCTTACTCTACCTGTTATGCTTCTTATCTGTATTAGAAAACTTTTCTCCAATAGGAAGTAAATTATATTAAAGTTGGTATTTAAGACTATGGAGATCCTGATTAATGCAGAATTCTACTTTCTTCAATCAAGCTGATTTTTTCAATTATTTGATATTATTTAATAATTCATAATTCTTTTCTACTTATGTGACTAATAATTAAATAGAAATGGTTTTATAAACTAAAATAAATAACATGAGGAACTTATGATTGTGTAAGCATTTGGAACTCTAAATATGTATTGGAACTTTTTTTCTAATATACAAAAGTAATGGAATATATTCCTTCTTTCCTTTGTTTCTTCATTCCTTCCTATTTAATTTAATTTAATTTAATTTAATTTAACTTAATTTTCAGTTCTTGATTCTCTTTCCATCCTCCTTCTCCTCCATTTACTGAAAGAGAAGGAAGAGAAGGGAAGAATATATTTCAGTCAATCTTTCTTGAGTCCATTGCTTCTCTTTTTCGAGGTGTATAGCACGTTTCATCAATTATAGTTGGACCTTGTGCTGATCAGGTATTTTGGGGGAGTTTTTAAAATTTAATTTAATTTATTATATTTTACTTATTTTTTTTAGAAAAATATTTCCCCATGGTTACATGATTCATGTTCTTGCTCTCTCTCCCCCAACCCTCCCACCCCCCAGTAGCCGAAGCACATTTCCACTGGTTTTTTCCTGTGTCATTGATCAAGACCTATTTCCATATTATTGATAATTGTTCTAGGGTGGTCATTAAGAGTCTACATCCTAATCATGTCCTCATCAACCCATGTGTTCAAGCAGTTGTTTTTCTTCTGTGTTTCCATTCCTGTAGTTCTTCCTCTGAATGTGGGTAACTTTCTTTTCCATAAATCTCTCAGAATTATCCTGGGGGAGTTTTTCAGCACATGAAGGCATGGACATCTGTCCTAGGTAAAGTGACTACTAAGTGTCCGTCTTAAGATTTGATCCCAGAATTTTAAGAGCACAACTTCCACCATTCTATATCTACTGTGTATTGTTTCGTCTTTTAAATTTATCTATTTCATTGAAAATATTATTAATGAAAAATAATTAAAAACATTAAGACCATCTTTATCTCAAATGCCTTCTCTCTTTGTTCATTGCTACTTCATTACTGATGTTTCTGTTTCTCTCCCGTGGCCAATTTTAATAAATATCAATTTCATTTTATTTTTATGGCAAGTGGGAAAGGTTTAAGAAACTTGAGCATATAATATACCTTATGTAGCTACTACACTCTTTAAGGATAGTCTCATTTCTGGAGCCTGACTGCCAGTTCTCATGAGTATGTATCATCCCCATGACAAAGAGCGCATTGGAGCACTCTGGCTGTCTTTCATTCCCCACCTCTGTCTTGTCTTGTGATTAGGTTATCTTAAGTCTTTCTTACAATTCCATGGTGTCATCCTTCAACTTCTTTGATTCCCTGGAATTCTGTAATGGTTGTATGATACAGCCACCATGTGCCTTTCCATTTTCTTCTGTGTGAAGTGTATTTTTTGGTGTTTCAAATCTTATTTTCATGCAGCAGCTCCAATAAAATGCTTCTGTTGAAAAGATATGCCTTTTTTCCTTATGAGAAACTGAGGGTCAATGGAATTGCTTCACAATTTCCAGAAACTATCTTTCTTTCCTCATTCTTTTCAGTTCTGAACTCAGCTCATGTTCCTCTTACACATGGTAGATGTTTAGTTAAGCTGCTGAAATGAGTAAAGGGGAGATCTTTTTCAGGTATACATTCCATTGGAGATCATGATTTTGACTCCTGTGACCACTAGCAATGAACGTGGGAGAAGTTGGCCTCCATATTTAAGGCTTGGCCAACTTTGAAGCTCTATTCTTTGCTTTCACTCCCATGACTTTAAACGTTTGCTGGTATTAGTATAGCAGTATTCCATGTCCCAGACTGCATGCCCTTTAGGAGTTCACCATGGTCAGAGGTACCAATCTGATGGGAAGGAAACCATCCATATCATTTCTTTCCCTTCAAATATTGCACAAAACATATAGGCCTCAACAAACATGAGATGAATCTATAAAAGCAATAATTAGTGGAAAGCAATGGGCATCATATTTTAGGAGTTTATAATGATGTATTAACCTATAAATAATTACTTTGGAGACAAGTACAACACATCACTAGCAGAAATGAGAGAGGTCAAATGTTAAAATGAGCTTTATGATTCATTCGGCACCATGGAATACTTTGCCTGTGGCTAAGCAATATTTTTTTCTGTTCTTTAATGTTGTGGCAGGTCAACTGTAAAGATACAGAATGCTGACTGTCTGTTTTAATTGAGCAGAACATGTTTTAATATCTGAAGGGCTGTATTATCCAGACCATTATGGTCTCATCTACTCAACAGGGGCACCCATCTGCTAAACTGAGTCTTTAATAGTTCAAATAAAAATGAAATTATGTTAAAAAAAAGACCATCCTGTAGGAAGTGAACAATTTTCTTATGACTTATTAAAAGTAATTTTAGTTTCTTCAACACTTGGGAAGATCTATTAAGAAACAATTGTCACAGATTAGACTGTTGTGAAATCCTACCATCTTGGAGAGTAATGGCCTCATTTGTGTGAGAAGTTGAGCCTTTGAAAATACAAATAAGATAATGTATGTAAAACACTTTTCATATTTTAGGGTATTTTTCAAAACAATTTGTGACATGAGGCTGAGTTGTTTTTGTTGTTACCAGTAGCATGTAATTTACTGGTAAAAATAGATTTAGAAGTGAAAAAGAAAAGAGAGACTCTTGAGCTCAACTGTTTCATTTCAGAAAGGGAGGTTAAGTCACTTGCCCATAATCATGCAGATAGTAAGTGTCTAAGTTAAGATGAAAACTTCAGGCATTCTGACTTTTAAGAGCAGTACTTTCCCTGGCCTTTCATGTTCTCCTCTATTTTATATGTCATCATTATCATCAATATCTTCAAAGCCACCATTACTGCTCCCATCACAAGAATGGGCAGCACTGCATAATGGATAGTGATTTGACATTGGAGAGAGGAAGATCTAAGCTCATGTTGACCTTGTACTGACTCCTCCATTCACCATGTACTGACTGTATGACCTTGTACAAATCATTTAAGTTTCTAAGTTCTCTAGGCAATGTAAGG
Organism: Gracilinanus agilis; assembly: GCF_016433145.1. NCBI lineage: Eukaryota > Metazoa > Chordata > Mammalia > Didelphimorphia > Didelphidae > Gracilinanus > Gracilinanus agilis. Next base: position 78,441,441 of record NC_058134.1, on the reverse strand, counting down.
TATAGAAAATCAGCCTGTATTAGGAGTAGGAATTTTCTTGGCTGCAAGTTTTCTATACCAGTGGAATCACAAGGCTAGTTACTATTCCTATTTAGGATATATTATTATTACTATGAAAATTATTATTATTATTATTATTAGCACTGACTACTTCCATGCAAAGTTCTATTCTGACATACTGTAATAAGTTCCATGATTAGAGCAACTTGATTGACATCTCACAACATTTTAGTCCTTTGAGCAAAAACATTTCTGCCCAGAGGCTATAAAATAAGGAGACATGTTACTCCTAACTTACTGTGAATGTAGCAATGAGATTTGTGTATCCTGGCATGTAATACATTGACAAAAGATTTCATTAAATTATGTTGGTTAAATAATATTATAGGACCTAATCTAGTTAAAACTCACTTGAAATAATAAATGATATTCTTTGCAAGTTCAATATTTAAGGATTTCTCAGAGATATAATAGACTAAAAGTCACTAAGAATAGATATAAGTACATAAATAGATGAAAGGAAATGAGAGTGAGAATTTATCTAAAATTTCTCCTTTGAGCTAAAATTATGTATAATAATCTTTTTCTGGAGACCCTAATTCTCCCAAGCTGGTTTGTTTTTTTAAACTCTTAATTCTAACCAATGTATACTATTAACCGTTCTTTGGACTCAATATATACTTCCTTTCTTTGATGTGATTTTTCTCTGTTACTAGAATCTAGTCCCTATTTAACTTCACCTTAATAAAGAATCTTGTATTCTCAGCTCAGATGTCACTTCATCCTTGGAGCCTTCCATGTTAAATGAGGATTTTAGAAGAGATTTCCTCTGAGCTTCCTTCTAGGTCTGTCTATGATCCATGTAAATATAAATTAATTGGAAAGTAGAAGTTTATCAGGTTTTTGCCTATGTTAAATGAATTTTATTTATCATTTTAAATTTTCATTTCCAAATTCTCTCCTTTCCTCCAACCCCCTTCACCGATTAAGAAGGAAATCATTATGTTGCTGTGTACAATATTCTAGTTCTGTTCACTTCACTTTATGTCAGTTATGTTTTCTTAGTGGGTTTTTTCTGAAATAAAATTGCTCACAATTTCTTATAGCACATTCCATCATAATCATATATCAAAACTTGTATAGGCATTCCACAATTGATTGGCATCCTCTCAATTTTTAATACTGTGTTACCACAAAAGGAGCTGCTATAATTTTTAACATTTTAAAATATATTTTCTTTTATTTGCTTGGGGGAAAAGTATTTCTAGGAAAAAATGTCTGCACAGTTTTATAGTTCCTTCAGTATAGTTCAAGTGTTCTCCAGAATGGATGGAACAATTCACAAACCCACCAACAGTACATTAGTATCTCCAATTTTTAAACATCTGCTCAAGCATTTGTCTTCTTCCTTTTCTGTCATATTATCTAATCTGAGAGGTATAGGGTGGTATCTAAGAGTTGTTTTCATTTATATTTCTCTAATCAATAGATTTAAAGCATTTTACATTGCTCATGCTATGTTAATTTTAATAATAATTTGTAGTTTTTTTACAGTGTTTTTTTTCAAACATTTATTAATATTCATTTTTAACATGGTTACATGATTCATGCTCCTCCTTTCCCCTTCGCCACCCGCACTCCCCCCACCCATGGCCGATGCGCATTTCCACTAGTTTTGTCATGTGTCCTTGATCAAGACCAATTTCCAAATTGTTGGTAGTTGCATTGGTGTGGTAGTTTCGAATCCACATCCCCAATGATGTCCACCCTGACCCATGCGTTCAAGCAATTGTTTTTCTTATATCTTTCCTCTCCTGCAGTCCTTCCTCTGAATGTGGGCAGCGTCTTTACCATAAATCCCTCAGAATTGTCCTGGGTCATTGCATTGCTGCTGGTGCAGAGGTCCATTATATTCAATTTTACCACAGTATATCAGTCTCTGTGTACAATGTTCTTCTTGCTCTGCTCCTTTCACTCTGCATCTGTTCCCGGAGGTCTCTCCAGTTCGCCTGGAACTCCTCCAGTTTATTATTCCTTTTAGCACAATAGTATTCCATCACCCGCATATACCACAGTTTGTTCAGCCATTCCCCAATTGAAGGACATACCCTCCTTTTCCAATTTGTTGCCACCTCAAAAAGCGCAGCTATAAATATTTTCGTACAAGTCTGTTTATCTATGATCTCTTTGGGGTACAAACCCAGTGGTTCAAAGGGCAGGCATTCTTTTATAGCCCTTTGAGCATGATTCCAAATTGCCAGCCAGAATGGCTGGATCAGTTCACAGCTTCACCAGCAATGCATTAATGTCCCGATTTTGCCACATCCCCTCCAACATTCATTACTCTCCCCTTCTTTCATTTTAGCCACTCTGGTAGGTGTGAGGTGATACCTCAGAGTTGTTTTGATTTGAATTTCTCTAATTATTAGAGATTTGGAACACTTTCTCATGTGCTTATAGATACTTTTGATTTCTTTACCTGAAAATTGCCTATTCATGTCTCTTGCCCATTTATCAATAGGGGAATGGCTTGATTTTTCATACAATTGCTTTAACTCCTTGTTTATTTGAGTAATTAGACTCCTGTCAGAGTTTTTCGTTATAAAGATTTTTTCCCAATTTGTTGTTTCCCTTCTGATTTTGACTACATTGTTATTGTTTGTACAAAAACTTTTTAGTTTAATATAATCAAAACCATTTAATTTACATTTTGTAATTTTCTCTAACTCTTGCTTGGTTTTAAAGTCTTTCCTTTCCCACAGATCTGACAAGTAAACTATTCTGTGTTCACTTAACTTGTTTATAGTTTCCCTCTTTATATTCAAGTCGTTCACCCATTCTGAATTTATCTTGGTATAGGGTGTGAGATGTTGATCTAGACCTAATCTCTCCCATATTGTTTTCCAAATTTCCCAGCAGTTTTTGTCAAATAGTGGATTCATGTCCCAAAAGTTGGGCTCTTTGGGTTTATCACACACTGTCTTGCTGATGTCATTACCCCCAAGTCTATTCCATTGATCCTCCTCTCTATCTCTTAGCCAGTACCATATTGTTTTCATGACTGCTGCTTTATAGTATAGGCCCCCTTCCTTCGCATTTTTTCATTATTTCCCTTGATATTCTTGATCTTTTGTTATTCCAAATGAAATTTGTTATAGTTTTTTCTAATTCAGTAAAGAAGTTTTTTGGTAGCTTGATAGGTATGGCGCTAAATAGGTAAATTAATTTGGGTAGAATTGTCATTGTTATTATGTTAGCTTGTCCTACCCATGAGCAATCAATGGCTTTCCAATTGTTTAGATCCAGTTTTATTTGTTTGGAAAGTGTTTTGTAGTTGTTTTCATATAATTGCTGTGTTTGTTTTGGTAGGTAGATTTCTAAGTATTTTATATTGTCTAGGGTCATTTTGAATGGTGTTTCTCTTTATACTTCTTGCTGCTCTGGTGTGTTGGAAATGTATAGAAATGCTGATGATTTATGTGCATTTATTTTGTATCCTGCAAGTTGGCTAAAGTTCTTGATTATTTCTACAAGCTTCTTAGTTGATTCTCTAGGATTTTTTAAGTAGACCATCATATCATCTGCAAAGAGTGATAGCTTAGTCTCCTCCTTGTCTATTTTGATACCTTCAATTTCTTTTTCTTCTCTAATTGCAACTGCTAGTGTTTCTAGTACTATGTTGAATAATAGAGGTGATACTGGGCATCCTTGTTTTACTCCTGATCTTATTGGTAAGGTTTCTAATTTATCCCCATTGCATATTATGTTTGTTGATGGTTTTAGGCATATACTGTTTATTATTTTTAGGAAAGGTCCTTCTATTCCTATATTTTTCAGTGTTTTCAATAGGAATGCATGTTGTATTTTGTCAAAGGCTTTTTCAGCATCTATTGAGATAATCATGTGATTTTTGTTGGTTAGACTGTTGATATGGTCAATTATGTGGATGGTTTTCCTAATGTTGAACCAACCTTGCATTCCTGGTATAAATCCCACCTGATCATGGTGGATGATCTTCTTAATTACTTGCTGGAGTCTCTTTGCTAGTATTCTATTTAAGATTTTTGCATCTATGTCCATTAGAGAGATTGGTCTGTAGTTTTTTTTCCTCTGTTTTTGATCTCCCTGGCTTTGGAATCAGTACCATATTTGTGTCATAAAAGAAATTTGGTAGGACTCCTTCTTTGCTTATCATATAAAATAATTTGTATAGTATTGGGATTAGTTGCTCTTTGAATGTCTGATAGAATTCACTTGTGAATCCATCAGGCCCTGGCGATTTTTTCTTAGGGAGTTCTTTGATGGCTTGTTCAATTTCTTTTTCTGATATGGGATTATTTAGGTATTCTATTTCTTCTGCTGTTAATCTAGGCAGTTTATATTTTTGTAAATATTCATCCATATCTCTTAAATTGTTATATTTATTTCCATATAATTGGGCAAAATAGTTTTTAATTATTGCCTTAATTTCCCCTTCATTAGAGGTGAGGTCTCCCTTTTCATCTTTGATACTATCAATTTGGTTTTCTTCTTTCCTTTTTTTTTATTAGATTGACCAGTACTTTGTCTATTTTATCTGTTTTTTCAAAGTACCAGCTTCTAGTCTTATTTATTAATTCAATAGTTCTTTTACTTTCGATTTTATTAATTTCTCCCTTGGTTTTTAGTATTTCTAATTTGCTCGCTTTCTAATTTTTTTGAGTTGCATGCCCAATTCATTGATCTCTGCCCTCCTAAATTTGTTAATATATGCACTCAAGGATATAAACTTCCCCCTGAGTACTGCCTTGGCCGCATCCCACAGAGTTTGGTAGGATGTCTCATCATTGTCATTTTCTTCAATGAAATTGTTGATTGTTTCTATGATTCCTTCTTTGACAAATTGGATTTGAAGAATCATATTATTTAATTTCCAATTAGTTTTTGATTTTCCTGTCCAGGTGCCCTTACTAATTATTATTTTTATTGCATTATGATCTGAGAAGTTTACATTTATTATTTCTGCTCTTTTGCATTTGTTTGCAATGATTCTATGC
>NC_058134.1:78355986-78427947 GCF_016433145.1 Gracilinanus agilis | reverse complement strand
ACATGGTTTTGGCCTTTTATGCCCAATTTCTATATTTTGGAAACTTTTTATTGCACATAATTTGGAGATTATGAATGTTGGACTGCAGGATCTGGAGTGTCTGGCATAGTTACATCAAGCTCTCTTAATGACGGCTTAAAAAATGTAGGTATATCCTTAAAGTTGTTCCATGGAAATAGCAGCCTTAGATGTGGGGTGGTAGTGGTGGATAAAAATAGGAGTAAGTGGGGCAGCTGGGTAGCTCAGTGGATTGAGAGCCAGGCCTAGAGACAGGAGGTCTTAGGTTCAAATCTGGCCTCAGACACTTCCCAGCTGTGTGACCCTGGGCAAGTCACTTGACCCCCATTGCCTATCCCTTACCACTCTTCTGTCTTGGAGCCAATACTGTTGGCTCCAAGACGGAAGGCAAGGGTTTAAAAAAATAAAAAGGATTAAGTCTTGAGTATTGGCTCTAATAGAAATAATAGTTGAATGACCTTTATTATTATTGATCATTTGAAAGGGATATATTTATATATTTGAGTGCCCTTAGGAATATGACTTTGCAGGCCAAGTACTTTTCAAGTATTTTGCTGTGTTCCTATTTTCTTCATTTATTGAATTGAAGAGCAATAGGAGGTGGTGGGAGGAGGATAAAAGAGGGATCTCAATATTAAATGCAAGTTCAAGTAGTGTGAATTTATGGGCTGAATAAAATGCTGAACCATCTTTTTTTTTTTTTAACTGCAAGATTGCTATAGGGGAGGCACATGTGAAACACTGATTGATTCATTGAAGGATGCTGGCTCATAACTTTAGGAAAAGATGAAAATATGCATTCTAAAGTTCCATTTTTTGTTCCACACCTAATTTGCGGTTTGTAAGGCAAGCTATTTCAATTCACCATGCCTCAGATTCCTCACTATATGAATATCATCTTTTTTGGTTGGGAAAATATGTTTGTGGGAATAAAATCCAGAGTACCAGATGACATTGACAAGTAAGAATAGTTTTACAAAGGACTCAAGGAACAGTGATAATAATTACCAAAAATATTTAGCCAAATGCTCTTGATGATTAGCAGATATTTATTCATATATTTAGAAATTCCAGGTAGGTTTTTTGGTTACTATCTTTTGATTTTTGTTGGATTCCAACTTAAAGATTTTTGTTTGTTTTTTTCCCCACTAACTAGAAAAGTGTTCTTATTTTTGGGTGTGTGTGTGTATGTGTGTGTGTATGTCATGGACCCCGAAAGCATTCCGCTAAAAAAACATGGACCACTTTTCAGAGTAATGTTTTCAAATGCATAAGAAATACATGAAAATCAATTATATTGAAAAACATTTGTTCAAATGTTAATTTTTATTAGATGTTAAATATTAAAAACCTATGCTTTAGAATTAATATATTGCTGTAGTGATAAGCTTCCAGTATTGTAAAAGTCATATATATATGTGTATATATATATATATATATATATATATATATAAATAGACATAGCTAGCATGGGTAATTATTACTCTTCATAAAAAAAATCTGGCATCTGGTTGTCAAGCATACTTAGAAAAAAAATGAGAAGCCATAGGCAACAAACTTCTTTTACTTTCCCCTTCTGGTGACCTCAATACAGGTGAGTTTCTATCCTGAGCTAGGTCTGCCATGATCTGTTTGCAGTCCTAAGCTTCTCAACTGTGACATCCCAGTGTCATGGTAACTTTCATTCCCTACCTCCACCATTTTTAAGTATGTTGGTTATTTTTCCCTCTGGGCCTTTGTTTTTCAAAGCTTCTACTTGAGGTTTATTCAATTTATCTCATTCCCTCATTTGAAGCTCCAACAATTTTGTCAAAAAAGTTGATTTCTGGGTGCATATACTGAGGGTTGGCTCATGTCTCAGAATTGTTTTGATACTTGCCATGTAGGGAATGTTTCGTTCCCTGTCCTTCCTCTTCCCTCATCCTTGGTAGAAACTGAAAATAGTAAAATTTATCTGCATGAAAAGGCACCAAGGAACAATAAAGGATAGTCATTAGAACCATAAGGTTTAAAAAAGGGGTTTTGACAAAATATGAGAGCAGCTTTTAATAATTTAAGTTTTAATGAGAATATAGTAGAGTTATAAATTAATATTATCCACTTAAGCCAGAGAAAAGAAAACTTTTAGTAGCTTTAATTTATTTTTTTTAAATTTTTTTTTCTTTTAGTAGCTTTTAACAATTGACAATTTAGCTTAATTAAAATAGAGATAGTAAAAGAATATAGTAAAGGAGGGAAATATAGGAAAGAGGTAGAGAAATAAATTTACTAATGTCTATACTAGTTATCCTATAACTACATATATTTACTATCTAAAGCTGCCTATATTTATCTATAACTGCCTATAATTACCACTAATAACAACCACCCTACAAAATTCCAACCAAATCTAGCCTAATTAAAACTAACCCAATCGGGGTTTAATCCAATCCTAATTAGGTCTGTCAACCAAGACCAGCCACTTTCCAAAAAGTTCAAGGAAGGGAAAAAAAAAAAAAACTAACAGCCCAAAACCCAAAAGGCAAAAAGTCCTTTAAAGGCTAAAGTCAAAAGCCCTCTCAGTTAGCTCAGACCCATTTTTTATATTCCAGCAACTAAAAGCTAACCACCAACTTACCACCAACTTATACCACCAGCAACCAACCCCAAACAACCAACTCATGCCCAGCCACCAACTTCTCACAACTGCTAGCCCTGTTAGCACCTGCCAGCCCCCAACTGCCAGCCCTAACTGTTAGCAACTAATCCCCCAACTCATGCTGGACCCCCTCCCCCATATCCCCTTATCCCCTTTCTCTACCTCACTTCCTGTCTCTATAGTTTCTCCTTCCTGTCTCTAAAGTGTTTCCTTCCTGTATGTTTGGTTTCTCCTTCTGTCTCTAAAGTGTCTCCTTCCTGTCTGTTTGGTTTCTCCTTCCTGTCTCTATGGTTTCTACTTCCTTTCACTGTAGGCTGGTTAATCCCTATACATCTCTATGGTAAGAGGACCTCCAGGTTTCCTGTTGAATTAAAAAAAAAAAAAGGAATAAAAAATTCCTTTTTAAAGGACAAACTCGAGAGGAAGAACAGTGATAAATTTTGGAAGACAGCCCCCTTGAGAGGACAGGTAGGTGGCCCAGGCTCTAAGAGTGAGTTTAAATCCAGCCTTAGCATTTATGATTTCAGTGACTTTGGAAAGTCATTTAACATCTTTCTGCTTAAGTTTCCTTATCTGTGAAATGGAGATAATAATAATACCTACCACCCATTATTTTGAAGAAAGATATTAAGTGGAAAATCGTTCTACAATAAGACAAAATTTGATGTGGTTAAATGGAATGAATATATTTTAATACACAACCATATCTTAACTGGCTGTTATATGGTAGGTGATGATAATATTAGAAGAGAAATATTCTCTCACTTCAAGAGATATTTCATCAGGGGAGGCAACATGCACATTTATTAATAAGTACAAAATATAGTATAATTACAAAGCATTTGGGGGGATTAACAAGCAGTTGGGGTAACAGGAAAACCATTTTCTCAAATGTGGTGTTTAAATTGTTTTTATTTTCAAGTAAATGTGTTATCCTAGGAAAGATATATGAAAAGAGGGCTTGTTCAAAACTCAGATTTGAACTCACCTTCCTGACTCCAAGATATGGCTCTATCCCTTGGCTCAAGTAGATCAATTAAAAAAAGAAAACAAATTTAATAATAAAACAATATAACAGAGGGTCTTGGAATAGCATCTGTCAAATCAACATTTATTAAGTGCCCACTGTGTTCCAGACACTATGCTAAGCATGACTAAAGAAGAGTTCGGGGAACTTCCATAAATCAGAAGGGTGACCCCCAAACAAACTAATAACATGGGTATTGTAATCCTAAGGTACATTAAGAGAAGCAGCCTGCTTCTTACTGAATCTTCTTATTTTGATTTCATTATTTATTCAAAAGTACACACAAAGTATTTTTTCTAAACTTTCCCCGGGGTTCATATAGGTTTTCTTAAAGCAAAAACCTGATAGCATCTAGTTTACTTAAAGGATCATGGACTGGAAATCAGGAGACTTCAGTTACAGTCCAATTTTTGCCATTAACTCTCTGTACCTTTTTGGGAAAGGAAGGTATTGAAACTCTCTGGGCTTCTTCATTTATGAATTGGGCAAGGTAGACTGAATGAGCTCTTGGGTTTGTCTGGATATTTATTTCTCATCTACCATTTTAGGTTATGGATGGACTTTCCATTGCTATGGACAGTTGAGATGGGACTATAATACAAAAGAACCTGATTTCACTTGAAAAAATCACAAATTGCCCCAGTTTTTAACCTTGTACACTTAGTTTATTAGGCATAGAAAGAAATGGAGTGGCAGAGCGCGAAAGGGTACTGAATTACATCTAACAATTTGGGTTTGCCACTTACTACTTATGAGATCATATGAAAGTCTTTTCTCTAGGCTTCAGTTTCCTTAATTGTAATTGGGATATTTAGATTAAATAGTGTCAAAGTTCTCAGAGCTGTAAACTTATGAAACTTGGATGAAGGCTATGTCCATGAGACTCTAGTAGAATTGATTAACATCTATAGTAAAATGATTTTGAAATTCTCAATGAAAATGAAAATGCCAATTAATTTTTGTGCAAGCCACAATCTTAAAAATAACTTCACTTAAATAAGCAGTATCTGCATATGTTAAATGGAAAATAAAAAAATAGCTCCCATTACCCAAGAGGCATTACAGGGAGTATAGTACAAAATATGGTAGCAGTATTTACATACTAATTGGATTTTATTGCTCACATGTGGTGTGTAGACTCAGTGAATACTTGTTTAATTCCCAACGTTCCACAAAGGACAGGGGCAGAACTCACATATTGTCAATTTTTAAAAGGCAGTAATAGGGCACAAGCAGTCTGCTGAGCTGAGTCATTACAGGATGTAAAAAAAAAGAAAAACTCAAATACTTCAAATGGAATTTTTATACCATCTAACATTATTCATTTGAGAGACTTTTCCCCCTCCCTTTTAACAAGTAGCATTAGGATTTTTTCAGGGGTCTCTGAAACACATTAAAATTATACTATAAATTCAACTTTTATTTCCTTTTAAATCCTTCCCATTTACTCCATATACATAGATTACAAAAGAATAAGAAGAAAAGTTCAAGGGAAATACTCCAATTTTGACCCTGTCCTTTTTTCTGTTTAATAACACATCTTATTACTGTAACTATTATGCTATGTGAAGAGTGCAAAGTCAATGTTTTGGTAAGGATCAGAAGATGTTTTACATAGGAATATCCTACTCAATGATGACACCTAATCAGTGGGATATCTTTTAAAACTTTGAACCATTCATCATTTTTACAAAAAAAAATTATTGAATTCCAAATTTATTTCTGTGGTAACCTGGCAATCAAAATCACTAGTTAGCAATAAATGGTTAAATATTGATACAAAGCAACCATAGAGAGAGTCATAGGATTTTCTAGTTTGAAAGGCCTTTAGATTATCCAAGCCCAAAATATGATTTTATAGTTAGGTTTATTAGAGATGAGAAAAGTTAAGTGATATGCACAAGATGATACGAACAATTGGTGATATTGCTCGGATTTCCTAAATTTCCTAAATTTCCCAGCATTAGTACCTAGTTCTATACTTAAATAAATATGTGCATAACTATGTTTATATGTACACATGTACATACCTATATGAGCATCTATATATGATATGATTATATGTATGTATAACCTTTACACACATTCTCTCTCTCTTTCTCCTTCCCTCTCTCTCTTATTCTCTCATTCTCTCATTCTCTCTCTCTCTCTCTATTTCTCTCTCTCTCTCTCTCTCTCTCTCTCTCTCTCTCTCTCTCTCACACACACACACACACACACACACACACACACACACACACACACATGCATACATAACCACTATACTATGGAATGAATTCTGGGCTTGGAGTCAGGAAGCCTAGAGTTCAAATTCTGGCTCATACACTAGCTACATTACCATTGGCAATTCTCTTAATTTCTGTTTGTTGTAGTTTCTTCAACTGTAAAGTAAGGATACGAATAGCATCTATCCCTCTGTGTTGTTGTGGATGAATCAAACTATTATTTTTAAAGTGATTAAAGCACAGATCTTCATATAACTATATAAATGCATATTTCTTTTACTTCTTTCTTCCTCAGAACTTTTTTTAGAACAGTCTCTAGAATTATTCTGTATCGTATAAATCAGTGGTTCCCAAACTTTTTTGGCCTACCGCCCCCTTTCCAGAAAAAAATATTACTTAGCCCCCTGGAAATTAATTTTTTAAAAATTTTAATAGCAATTAATAGGAAAGATAAATGCACCTGTGGCCATCACCGCCTCCCTGGATCGCTGCCACCAGGGGGCAGTGGCGCCCACTTTGGGAATCACTGGTATAAATGATCAGGGAGCATCGTTTTGCCTGTCTGTGACTCTCAAGTGCTTAGAGCATACCATGGCACATATCATGTAGGCATTTGTTAAATGTTCATTGACTTAATGAAAGAAATATTTATTAAATGCTGACTCTATGCAAGGAAGCAGCCAGGTGGCCCAGTTGATAGGGCACTGGGACTAGAGACAGGAAGACCTGAGTTTAAATTTGATGTTGGTCACTGACCTTATGAAACTGGGTAAATCATTTAATCTCTGACTTAACCACTCTAGTACCTTTGCAAAGAAAACTTGATAGACCGTCCATGGGATTATAAAGACTTGGACATGACTGAATGACTCAACAACAACAAAATCAAATGCAAAGCATTGTGCTGTGCCCTGAGTATACAAACAGAAAAGCCAAATAGTCTCTGCTCTCAATATCATTTCATTCCAACTAAATTTACATGATGACTATTTTTTTCTTTAGGAAATGAAAAAGAACAAATAGAATTCATAAATTATCAAGCATTGGGAACTTAGTGTTATATATATATATATGTGTGTGTGTGTGTGTGTATATGGAGAGAGAGAGAGACTAGAAATTTAATCATAAAATTTCATAAAATACACACATTTCTATGGCATATGTTGTGAAAGCTGTAGCATTTTTTTTGGCTAATTTTCACTTTCTAATATATTTTCCCAAAGAACAGCAATACAATTAATACACTAGAACAGCTTTTGTCTAATGGAAAACACATTATGTGCCAAACTATGATTTTTTATTTGGATGTGGGGAAGAGCTATTAGGTCATGATGTCTATCTCTTGAATTCACACAGAGTTGTTCCCTAGTGTATTTCTTGCCAGTTATTTGTCCAGTAAAATTTCTAATGATTTAAGTAATAGATAAGTCATTCCCCTGGAGAAATGATTCCAACTTGAAATACCGACTTTTGGTATGAATTCCTTCCAAATCTTTGTACTTTGTTTTAGAGTGCCCAGTTATTCACTAGGAAGCCTTAGAAAGGACAAGGGGGTATTTCTCCTACATATAGGAGTTAAAAATCAGAATAAGTTAGACCTATGAGAGAACTAGGAAATCATTTAGTCCAATTTCTACATTTTACTGGCAAAAAAAAAAAAAAAAAAAAAAACCCCGGCATGCCCATGTTCCCAAGCTTTTTGGTATCCTTTTCCATACTGTAATATTCTGGAATTTCATTAGTCATTACACTCTTTCCAGTGATTATTACCAACCGTCCCTTCACAACCAAGTTGATGTTCTTCAAAAATGAATGTGGTTTAAAAATTTGAAACCCTTTTATCTATCCTGATGAAGAGCTTCTTTGAACCTGATCTTAGAAAATATATCAATTTTGAAGAACCCCCACTGAAATGATACCTTTTCAACTTTATAAAAACTGATAGACCTTGTTTTCTGCTATCATTGATAATAAATAATACAGAATCACCTTCACACAACGATGATGGAAGAACTAATATGTGCTACATACAATGTTCAGTAGCCTTTTCATTCAAAAGTGCTTCATTTATGTCCATATCCAATTGTCTATTTATTGATTCTAGACTTAAAAGAATAAGTCTGTGGCTTTATTTGTATCTATATCTTTACATAATTTATAGCTATATTTACAACAATTGCTATTTTAAATTGATAAATTTCCTTCTATTTTTATCACCTGTAAAGATTAAAGACATAAAATATTATGGTCATGTAAGGAATTTCATTGCTGAATAGGAAAATAGAACACTTGAAGGTAGTGGCAAGATCAAGGATTTGCCCACTATTGTGTAATTTAAAATAGAGAAGAGCAACAAGGAGATGAGTAGGTTGAAGGTACTAGTGAGTTAGGTCATTTGAAGGAACATCAAAATAAATACTAAAGTCCTTTAAGATTAGGGAACTGAAAATAATGAGAAATGAGAAATAATGTCCCCATAGTCTATAGTCAAAGACCATCTAAGACTGGATCCTTGCCAAATATGATTGATTGTGGGACCCTTTGCTTTCCTTGTTACATTCATCTTGCCCTCCTATTCATTGTACACTCCTATATGACTTATTTTTAATTTATTATACATTTGTATAACTTGATTACCAGAATAGTTGCATTCCTGTAAAGATGACTAAGACTAGATTATGTCTGGCAGATCCTAATTTCTCACTGACATTGAACTATTGTTTTTAAATGTATTACTCAGATTTGAACATAATATAGACATGCTCATAACAAGAGAGGTCAAAATGATTGTAAACTTTCTTATTCTGAAAATTATGTCTATAATTATATGAAAGTTACAATCCATTACAAGATCCAGAAGTTTTCCAAACTACAACCTATTTATTCCCATCCCACTTTGTTCTTTTGAAGTTAAAAAAAATTAAACCTTACCCTATTGAATTCCATCTTACAATTATAAAAACTGATGTTTTGGTGGGAAATATCTCTTTAAGTGTGGATTATCCCCAAATATTAGCCTCTTCTCTCACCTTTCTGTCATATATAAATTCCATCTATGCTGTTATCCAAATCTTTCTAACAGTATTAGGAATTCAAAACTAAGTATAAATGCCTTAGGCACTCTGCTAGAGATGGAAATTCGAGGTGAAGTTTGGAAAATTTACTTATGACTCCTTGAATATTCATTTAAATCATTTCTAAATAAAACTATGTATCCCATGGTGTAGTTACTATTTCTCCACTTTTTTAAACCCTTACCTTCCATCTTAGAATCAATGCTTTATATTAGATCCAAGGCAGAAGAGTGGTAAGGGCTAGGCAATGGGGGTTGAGTGACTTGCACAGGGTCACAAAACTTAGAAATGTCTGAGGCCATATTTGAACCCAGGACCTCCTGGCTCTCAATCCGCTGAGTCACCCAGCTTCCCCCATAAAGGCTCTTTTCAAACTTTAACAGTGGCTTGGAAGTTACATCCACCGTGCAGTATAGCTTACTATAGTATACTACCACTACCACTACTACCACTACTACTAAATAATAAAAGCTAACATTTATATAGCACTTATTTGGGTTAGATACTGTTTTAAATGCTTCATAACTATTGTTGTATTTGATCCCCACAACAACCTTGAGAGGAAGGGCCTAATATAGAGGCAAGTTAAGTAATTTGTTCTGGGTCCTCCATCTAATAAGCGTGTGTGACTAAACTTGCCTGAAGATCTCCCTGTCCCCAGGGCCAACACACCATCCACTCTACCACTCACTGCCTTGGGCTCTTAGTCCCTGCAGCCTTGGATGCCTGCTGCTTATTTCTCTTCCCTCATCTCCCCTATCCACTTGCCTTCTCTACATCTCAGCCTGGATGCCTAGTAGACACATTAAACTCAATATGTCTAAAGCAGAACACTTTATCTTTCTCCCTAAACCCCGCTCTCTTCTAGCCTGACTCTTATAGAGGGAAACACTATCCTGCCAATCCCTGATCTCTCATACTCACCAGCTAGGCATCATCCGAGATTCCAATCTCTTATCTACACTATCCAAGCTATTGCCAAAGCCTGATCATATCACCACACTACACTATAAACTCCAATGGTTTCCTATTGCCTCCAGGAGAAAATGCAAAATGCTTTCATATTCAGTTTTTCAATGTTTCCAATTGTTTTACATCTTTTTCTAGACATACATTTCAATCCGGTGGCAGTGGCTGCCTGGTTTTTCTAGGAACAAGATATTCCATCTTTCAATTTGGGGAATTTTCTCTCACTATACTGTCCCCATTCCTGGAACACTCTCCGTCCTCTGATTCAACTACTGACTCTCCTGGCTCCCTTTAAGACTGGATTAAAATCCTGTATCATGCAGAAAGCATTCTCTAAAATCTCTTAATTCTAATACCTTTTCTCTGTTCATTATTTCCTATTCATCTTGTATATAGCTTGATCTCTCTACCTGTTTGCATTATGCCTTCTGCATTAAATGGCAAGATTCATAAGAGAGATTGTTTTTTGACTCTCTTTGTATCCCTAACCCTTAGCAGAGTGCCTCGTAAATAGTAGGCACCTAATAAATATATAATGATTGATTGCTTTTTGTTGTCCAAAGATCATTCTACCTTACAGAGAAAAAGAGAAACACAAAAGACTGAGTGATTTTGTTTCCCTCTTTGGACTGTTAATTTCCTCATCTACCCCAATACTGTCTCTTCCCTTCTTTGGTCTTCGTATGTTCTCAATACAGCTAAAATATCCTTTCAGGTGTTTTTTAACTCTACAGTAGCTTTGGCTCATGATGAGTTTAATTATCATATATCTTAGAGGACCTTGTGAACTTTTATATTTATTTTCCATGCTCTACCTTGGCTCTAATGTCCTATAGAGATTTTGTTAATCTGATCAGCAAGTTGTTCTTCTTAGCCAAGACCACTAATTAAATTTTTAGAAATTTCAAGAGACAAATTTAATTTTAAAATGTGATTTTTTTAGGCATAGTCTGGCATTGAATTTTTGTCTTTCCTCACATTCATGTATTTCATCATGTAGATTGGATCTGCTTTAACCTCTTTTACTCCTTTACCCATAATTTGGACATTCTTATTAATTTAGAATTGGATAAGAAATTAAAGCACTAATGCTCAGGACAGCTAGGTAGCACAGTGGAATAAAGCACCATGTTTGGGTTCAAATTTGTCCTCAGAAACTTCCTAGCTGTGTCCCTGGCCAAGACACTTAACCCTAATTGCCTAGTCCTTGGCACTCTTCTTTGTTAGAATTGATACTAAGATAGAAGGTAAAGTTTAAAAAGAAAAGAAAAAAAAACACTGATTCTCTAGTATTATGTTTCCAGAATATTAATGAAGAGACACTTTAGGTTAAGTGCCAAAGTAAGTTCTAGCTTTATAAGGCATATCCTCCTTCTGAAGAGCCTAACTCTGTCTCACTCTCCTTCTTGTGTCTTTTTTTGCCACACTTTCTCTTCATTAATCACTATATTTATCTAATCCTCTTATTAGTCTTTAAATTCTACAAGGGGACAGGAGCATATCTTATTGAATTTGGTATATCCCTAGTGACTAATAACATGCTCTGCAGTTTATTGAATCTTTGTTGAATTGAATTTTCCAAGTAAATATCATTTTCCATTGATCAAATTTTCTGTCTCTTTGGCCATTCTTCAAGCCATGAAATACTAGAGAACATATTCGAACTAACTAGTAAAAGAATAAAATTTAATGCAAAAATTCAGGAGATTAGGCCTGTATTAATGGGTATTTTTTTTGTTTGTTTTACAAATTCCATTTCTTTCACTATAATTTCTCCAGATGATGACAATGTTTAGACTGGGTTCCTCTACATTAAATCAAACTTTTCAATACTCATGCTTTCCATAATTCTTTATTATGTAGCTTTACATTATTTAAAAAATAGAAATAAATTTGTCATCAGTAATCCAACATAAATACTAACCTACTAAGTGGATGGCTTGAAGACAGGGCTTTATGATGTACCTTCTGGGAAAAGGAAGATCATGCACAGCTGACTAATATTAAAGGGAAAATCATTATAATATTGCCCATGGGAAGGAGAATTTATTTTTTATAAAGTTAATATGAGTAAGATTATTTGAGAGGCAGCATATTGAAGTCACTAGAGCACTCAATTTGGAATCATGAAAAAAGACCTGTATTCAAATCCAGCCATATCAATTGTATGAATCCAGTTAACTTACTTTACATTTATGTTGTATCGGTTTCCTCATCTCTAAAATGAGATTGAATTCAGTGGCCTCTCAGATCCTTTCTATGTTCAAATATGCAACCTTACGGTTTTTATGTTCTCAAGGAGATGTAGGATATTGTAGCTATACATTTTGAAGTAATAAGGAAAGAATTAATGACATAAACAGCCTTTGATTATGTTAGGGAAATGTATGCCATGAAAAAAAATATAATAGTTGAGGAAGAAGACTAAAAGGTGCTTTCTCTAAAAGAAATGGGTCATCTTTTTTTTTCTGTCATCAACTCAATCCATGAAAATATAGAACTTAAGTTCTCCAGGTCTATACCAGGATGACACAAGCTCAAGTGGAACTGTTATTCTTTCCTCTCTTTTCTCGTCTTTTTCTTTCCCTCTTTCTTCTCTTGCATAGCACCTTTCATATGATGACTACATGCTCCATAATTGTGTGTTGAATAGAATTGAATCAATGTAGTAAAATTTGAAAAGGCTCTTTTGCTGAACATTGTTGAGAAAATGAATACCTACTTACATTTATCTCTTTACTTATTTATTTTTTATACGTTTATTTTTTTCAAACCCTTAACTTCTGTGCATTGGCTTCTAGGTGGAAGAGTGGCAAGGCTGGGCAATGGGGGGTCAAGTGACTTGCCCAGGGTCACGCAGCTGGGAAGTGTCTGAGGCCGGATTTGAACCTAGGACCTCCCGTCTCTAGGCCTGACTCAATCCACTGAGCTACCTAGCTGCCCCTATCTCTTTACTTATGTACATGTAATTATATGCCCATAGAAAATAATGAAAATCAGAAATGTATTACTCCAACTGGAGTAAGATCCCTCAATGCAGGAACTATTTTATTTCTGTGTATCCCTTGCACCTAGTACAATACTTGGTGCATAGCAGGCATTTAATCAATTCTTATCGACTTGACTTGAAGTGAATGGTATATAGAGCTGTTTGAACCAAATGACATATTTATTCTCAAAGAACAGTATGTATAGTTTACTGAATAATAATATTTGCTTGGTAAGGCTACCTTGGGTAGAGAAAAGAATGCTTATTAGGAAGTCAGTAAGTTACCTGGCAAAATTCTAAATGTATATTTTTAAAGATCGTCATTGAAAATTTAGAAAAGGAAACAATGCTCTCAAGGAGTCAGCATATTATACAAGCAAAGGATTTGGTTAATTAGCTTTACTTTACTTTTTTGATGAAGTAATTAATGTAATGGAAAAGAACAATGCTCTCAGTAAAATGTTCCTAGATTTTTGCAAAGCGTTTGATGAAAGCCCATGCTTTTCTTATAGAGAAAATGGAGCGATATACATTAATCAATAGTACTACTATATGCATTTTCAGTTGGCCAAATAGCGATTACCAATGAGCACTATATTATGATTCAATGTCATCTTGAAAGATCTCCAGTAGAGTTCACCAAGGAATTCTATGTCACCAAGATCTCTTTACAATCTTTATCAATGACTTGGATACAAAGTCTCAATAGAATACTTATCAAATCTATAGATGTCATGAAGCTGGGAAAAATAGCTAACACAATAGATAACAGAGTTCAGATTCAAAAAGCTCTGGGCAAACGATATTGGACTAAATAAGTAGTATGAATTTGATGAAAATTTATGTCCAAAAAGTATTAGCAAAGTCATTTAACATAGAAAAAAATCTGACATTCTAGGCAGCCTCCCTCATTCATTGACCTGCACCTCTACAAAATCAGTGGGAGCAGGGCATTTTGTTTAATATCTCTTTTGAAAGACAGAGTTTGGTTATTATATGATCAAAGCATTCAGTTTTTTATTGTGGAGTTTCCACTTATATTGTTACTGAAATTTTGCATGTTTTTTTTAGTTTCATTTATTTCCTTTGATATCATTTCACTTAAGTCATTTCTCATTTGTGTTTTCATCAATTATTACAGCACAGTGATATTCCATTACATTTATGTGCAATAATTGATTTAACCATTTCCCAATCATTTGATGATTTATTTTGTTTATCATTCTTTGCTGCCACCAAAAATTCTACCATAAATATTTTTGTGTATAAGGAACCTTTCTTTTTCATCATTGACTTCTATGATGTGTATGGCTAACTCTGGAATCTGTGCATCAAAGTGTATAGATATTTTATCTACATGATTTCTGTAATTCCATATTATTTTCTATGATGTTTGTATTAATTTATAGATCTACCAAGTATTAGGAATGTTTAACTTTCCAAGCCCACCCCCAACTTTAACTATTCCCATCTTTGGTTGTCTCTGCTAATTTTCTGGGTATGAGGTATAATATTATTTGTGATTTGGTCACTTATTCATATAGTTATTAAAAGCTTTCAATTCTTTCTTTGAGAATTGTTTGTTTTTTCCCCACTTCCCTTCATCTCATCTATTGGAGAAGGGCTTTTGGTTTCATATATTTTTTATTTATTATCTCTATGTCTTTAATATCTAATCTTTATTAGAGATTTTTTACTTGAAGATATTTCTCTTTCAGCTAATTCCTTTATTATCCTACATGCATTTT
Source organism: Gracilinanus agilis (assembly GCF_016433145.1). NCBI lineage: Eukaryota > Metazoa > Chordata > Mammalia > Didelphimorphia > Didelphidae > Gracilinanus > Gracilinanus agilis. Next base: position 78,413,259 of record NC_058134.1, on the reverse strand, counting down.
TTTGGTACAGAAGCTTTTTAACATCATACATTCAAAATTATTTACTTTAATTTTTTCAACCCTTACCTTCTGTCTTAGTAACAACTATAAAACAGAAAGGGAAGGGCTAGGCAAACAGGTTTAAGTGACTTGCCCAGCGTCACACAACCAAAAAGTGTCTGAGGCCAGATTTGAACCTACATTGTCTCAACTCCAGGCTGGGCTTTCTATCTACTATACCACCTTTCTGCCTCATCACTTTATCTTTTGTAATTGCTTCTGTCTCCTACTTGTTTTCAAATTCACACCTTCTCTCTACCTATGAGAGACATTGACTTCTTTTTCTATTTTAATGGAATAATCTTCAATTCTAGTACCTTACATCTATTTTTTTATTTGAGTGTGGACTCTATTATAGGCTGGTGTTTTCAGTCTATGGATTCCATCTCATCAAGTTCTAAGCTATTGGATTATACTATTTCTGATTCTTTCTTACCTGTTCTATACCATCGGTCACTTTTTTCATTTTAACCATTACCAAACTGTCTTGATGATTGTTCTTTTACAATATAGTTTGACCTATGGAAGTGTTATCCAACCTTTGTCAGAACAATAATAATGATCTGGACCACAGACCACTTAGTTTTTAGATATAAGGAACACATTTCAGCAATGCATAATGACATTTGCTTTCCAACTTGCTAGTCCATTGATAGGCAAATTTTTTAAAGAGGGCCCCAAAGGAAAGGAAATGCTCATCTGTCAGTCTGTTTCTAAAACAACTCTTTCGAAGTTTTATTGTATTGTATCCTATTCATTGTATTCCTCAGATTAGGAATGATGTTGCATGACTGAATAAAACATTTCAAGGGGGCCTCATCTGGCCTGCTGTCGTTTGCCCATCACTATGCTAGGGCCATTGAGAGGTTAATTGACTTGCTCATGGTCATAGGGTCTATATGTATCAGAGACAGGTCTGAACCTAGTTCTTTTTGAATGTGAAGCTAACTCTATGCACTATATCAGGCTGCTTCTCAGCTACTATAATACTCAATTCATTTATTATTGCCTCTGAGATTGGTTAACTGCCTCTTATTCACATTAATCTCTCTCTCTCTCTCTCTCTCTCTCTCTCTCTCTCTCTCTCTCTCTCTCTTTGTCTCTCTCCGTCTCTGTCTCTCTGTCTCTTCTCTCTCTATTAATTCTTTCTCTTTCTCTCTTTCTCTCTTTCTCTCTGTCTCTCTGTCTCTCTTCTCTCTTTCTCTGTCTCTCTGGCTCTCTCTGTCTCTGTCTCTCTGTCTCTCTCTCTGTCTCTCTCTCTCTCTCTCCACACACACACACACACACACACACACATATTTATGTCCATTTGACCATTGATAAGAAGGGTCGGAAAATGGCATATTAGAATGTTATTGAATGTAAAGTAAGGAAAAATATTACAGCAACGAATTTCCTTTACTCAACTCCAAAAAAAAGTAGGCTGCTCTGCCATCTGCTGGTGGAACTGATACCATCTCACCAGAGACAGCCTGATTTCCCTTATGGATCTCATGTGCTCATACCTTCTCTCTTAGCCAAGCAAGTTTTCTGAATATTTCTTGATCCCATCTAGGATGAGTACAAGGGACTAGAAAGGTAAGACTGGTTTTATAAGAAATTTTAAATTAGCAGCACTTCATTTGTTTTACGACATTGTTCTCCAATCACTCTAAAAACACGAGGCTCTATTTATTATGAAATGCTGAGGTTGAATTCTGACTATGCAAATAGCTTGCACATTATCATCTAGCTCTCCATATATGCTGATGCAAACCTACACTGGAATCATGTTCAATAAGCATTCTCTTTCCTCCCCCTACCCCGGAATGTCAGACTGCTCAAATAAAGTGGCTTCCATGGTTACAATAACTTAACTCTCATCCCTGTGCATATGCATAATAACAGGGTCTTTCCTAAAACGACACTCAGTGATGTGTCATACATATGTATAGCTTCATTGTGTCAAGGAATAGGAAACAATGTGAGTAGTTTTGTGAAAAGAATAATTTTGTTCAAAGTTATGATGAATAAAGAGATGTTAATGAACAGGGAACAAAGCAAAAATGACTCCTTGCAAAAATGCACTTTTAGCAGGTTTCTCAAAAGAAGACCCTTTTATTCTCTTCATTGCTCAACACTTTAATCAGTCTCTAGATAGCGTCTTTTGGAAAATCTAGAGGTGTATTTGAAGATACTCTCACTAAGTTTGTAGACAGAGAGAAGCATTTATCTTCTTTACGTGAAATGAATAGACACGTTTGTTCCAGTTATTTTTCATATCTAAGTAATTGATGCATTCTAGCTTGTGTTCTTCTCAATCTTCTTGGCATGAGGAAGGTTTTTTTTTTTCTTAAAGGACATTCGGTACTCTAGTTGAGATGCTTCTTAATTTCTTAGATCCCAATAGTTTTTGGAAGATGAAATCCCATACAGGGGAGAATTACCAGGAGGAGATATTAAATGCAGATGTCTTTTGGTGGTAGCAAAAGATTCGATGGATTCCATGTTCTATAAAAGTCATATAGTCACGCTGTATGCACTTGGAAAGATGTATTGGACTGGTCGCTGAAGATGTGAACATTATTGCTGCAATAAAAATAAATGTCATGTAAAACAAGAAGGTTTTCTTAAATTAATTCACATTGAGTACAGCTCATGATGTCCTGGTACCACTGTTCATTATCTCTCTGTATATATTTCATCATCTCCAAAAGACAGTTGCTGTGTACAGGTCAAGATGTTATAGGGCTAGTTTCCATGACTCACTCAACTAAATATGAAGTTCTGCAGAAATAAGTCTGTGGAGAATTATTCTATTTCTATGCCAAGTTTTCCACTGGAATGTTAACCTATCTGGCTCTGGCACTCCAGTATTGACCATGAATAGTTAGAAATTACAACCTTTCTGTGTAAAATCTCAACCTCTCCAAGAAGTTTCCATCCATCTTTATGCCTTTTAATTCTTCTTCCTACCATGTGATATTATTTCCCATTAATCCTGCACAAACTATTTATATAAATTTGGTGATAAGTTGTCTCCTTTATTGGATTTTGTGTTCGACCAGGGCTAGTTTTTGCTTTTCTTTTAATCTCTAGCACTTAGCATAATGCCTAACATATTGTAGGCATTTAATAATAAATTCTTTATTATCTGCTTTCCTCTTACTTATTGTGGAATATGAATTCATTCTCTTAAGAAGGATTTATTAACCACCTACTACATAATATGTACTGGGGAATATTTTAGTAACCCCAAAACAAAAATGAAAACAGTCCTGCCCCAAGGAGTTCACATTCTTTTGGGTGAAAATACATGTATGTCAGTAAGTAACAGAAGTCTTTTTTTTCTGTATAAATATTCCTTAGTTCTCAACTTCACATTTACTCTCAAAGGTATTATCAGCCTCAGTTTTATTCATTCCTACAACTTTGGTGTGATACTCAACCTTACATTCAAGCCACCTATCAATCTATTGTCAAATCTTTTCATTTCTTGACAATATCTCTAATGTATTTCCCATTTTCTCTACTCATACATTTCCAGTCCTGCTTTAGGCCCTCATCACTTCTTGCCTGGAATACTGGAATAGCCTCCTAACTGGTCTCTTTATATTGTCTTGCCTCACTCCGATTCATCATCCTTTCAGCTGGAAAGATGATTTTTGTTTCTAAAATATTCTGTCCATGCCAGCCCAATTCCTCATGATTAATTTCAGGTTCCCCCTCACATATACCTATTCGTTTCCCTAGTTTCCTTCAGAGTCAGTTCATATTGGGGGCCACTAGGTTGCTCAGGATTTGAGAGCTTGGCTTAGAGACAGGAGGTCTTGGATTCAAATATGACCTAAAACACTTCCTCACTGTGTGACACTGGGCAACTCGCTTAACTCCAATTAACAAGCCCTTATCACTCATCTGCCTTGGAACCAATATAATGTACTGTTTCTAAAACAGAAGGTAAAGATTAAAAAAATAGAGTTCAAATCTCACCATCTGTAGGAGGATTTTTTTTAATCCTAGCTGCTGATGTCTTCCTCTTTTATATCAGTTTCATCTATTATATAAATTGAATGTACCTAATTATTTACATAGTCTCCAATGTGGAAATTATTTACATATTTACATGTTGCTCTCCTTTAGAACATAAGATCCTTGAGGGCAGGAAAGTTCTCTTTAACTTTATCTTCCTAGTACTTCACACAGTGCTTGACTCACAGTATGTTTTTAATAAACACTCGTGGATTGATCGATTGAATGATTGAGGTAGACCCAAAGTATATTCAAAGTAAAGGTAGTATAATTTTTCACTGGGAGTTGGGGAGCATCGGGATAGATCTTTTGCAGGAGGTGGCATTTGTGCTGATATTAGAAGTAATCAAGGGAATTTAAGAAGTGGAATGGAGGACATAGTTTATTTAAGAAAAGTGGGCCAATGAGCATTGTACAATAAGCCTGGAAAGGTAAGTGAGATCCACAAAGTCCAGGGTTTACATTTTCTTAAGAAACAATAAAAAGCCATTGGAACTTCTAGGGCAAGGCTGGGGAATGGATTAGGAAAAGAAGTGAGGATAATTATTGCAAGTCACAGCTATTATTCTTTGATTTATGAAATGGTAAAGTAACCATATTATCAAATATGAAAGGTTTAACATCATGATTGCACAAAAAATTATATATAAGGAAATTTATTCACAATACCATGTCCATGTATAGAGGGAAATATAAAAATGGATGTATGTATATGTGTGTAAACATTTATGTGTATATATATATATATATATATAAATATATATATATATATATACATTTTTTCCTATTCTGAGGGTCATTGCAAATATATGATAAAATGACCAGTCCAAACTCATTACCTTCTACTATTATAATTTTAAGATGTTTCCTTAACTTCTAGAGAGCAGGATATTAAACATTCTTTCACCCATCAACTTGAGGTTGTGCCAATGAATTTCACACAGCTGGTTTTCCAACTCAGTCCTCCTGGAGGTAGATGATTGACAGCTTTGCCAAGGGATATAAAACAATAGGCATTAATGGTTCTGTGTTTTGTGTAGGGGAGAACAATGGAATTGAACCTTACTTACTTAGAAATTTCAACTGTAACATTTTCTTTTCAGTTATCTTACTCCTTGTCTCCTGACACCTTCCCTTCTCCACACCCCACCCCCAAACATACATATACACAGACTTCACACCCTTTAGGACCAAGGCATATTATAAAATGAATAGACAAGCATTTATTGTCTCTGACATTCATTTCTCTCACCATTAAGGAAATTGGACTATTCCTAGATGATTCAAAAGCTTCCTAATCACTTGGAATTCAGGATAATAAGAAAAAGGTTTTGAATTGAAATCCCTTTTGTTGCTCTGGTTATAGAATTGCTAGATGACCTGAGAAAGGACACAAACCGGAAAGTCATTTGTTTGAATGGCTTCTTAACAAAAATGCTTATAAAAAGCATTATTGCTAATGTCTTAATCTTTTAGGAATAAGAAAGGGGGAATGGTAATAGAATAATAGCTTTAACTGTTCAGGAAAATTAAATTTTGTGGTTATAAAAATGATTTCTAAGAGCAGAAATTATAAATCACAATAGCCTCTTTTTATTTCTCTGTCACTGTCCCTTTTGATCTTAAAAATTTATAGAAAAGATTAATCTATCAAATACAGTATATACAATTTTATAATTTTTACAATGATAATATTTGCACTTTATTATCATAATTATTTTTGAACAAACATAGTCCCAATAGAGAGGACAAATGATCAGTTTTGAAATGTTACATTTCATTAAAATGTATTTGAAATTCTTTAAATCCCTTCCACTTGCTAAGAAAAAAAAAATCTGTTCAAAGAATCTTTCTAATATTTCCTTTTTCTCACTGCCATTTCATTTCCTTACTAGTCTCTTTTGATGTCATATTATCACAGACTTGGAGTTGAGAGGAATTTGAGAGATCATCTAGTCCTGTTTCATTTTATCCATAAAAAATGATGCATAGACATTATGTCTCATTTTAGATAACTAAGTTGGGATTTGACTCAATATCTTCTGTTTCTTCAGGCAAAGCTCTTTCGATGACCATAAGCTACTTCACTCTTTACATTCATTTATACTCCTAGAAGATTTAGGGTCTTGGGATGGAAAGTCTATAGTTCAGCACACACTATGTGAAAGGCTTTTCTCTAAAGCAACTAAGTATTACCAAATAATTATTTTTTAAAATAAGTAATAGTTTATATTCTGAAGGTTATATACCAGTGAAACATTTGTTTTTCCCTAAGGTCCCTGGATAATGGGAGTCTCTCCATGGCCAATCCAAATATACTGCCCATTTGATGCTGGAATTTCCGTGGTGAGGTTTTATAATTTTGAAAAGAAATAGAAACAGTAGGGTCAAATGGTAATACCAAAAATATGTCTAAAGCAATAATAGACTGTCCATCAGAAAGCTGATTCTCTTTTTAATATCAATATCTGTCTGCCCTAATGAACTTCAAAGCCTTCATGACTTTTAAAACTGACAATAATGTCATATAGTTAAAAGAATTATGTAGTTTTTATATTTTCTATGATTTAATAAACTATCACAAAAAGAAAAGTGAACCTTTTAATTAGAGATAATAAAGACTAGCATTTATATAGTTCCTTCAGGTTTGCCAAATACTTTACATATGTTTTCTCACTTATTCCACGAAATAATCAAGTGAGTTAGACAATATTACTATCCCTTTTTTATAGATGAGGAAAATGAGTCTGAAAGAGATAAATGACTTGTTCAGGACCATACGACTATTAATCGTCTGATTCAGGTTTCAGATTCATTTCTCTCTGACTTCAGGTCTGACAGTCTGGCCACTGATCATCTAACTCTCTTATTGGAGAAAATGAAATAAATCTTTAAATATTTGCCTTATGTCCATATAGGACAGAATGTATAATTTGATATCCTTAAATGTGGTGTTTGATTTTTTTAAAAAAAACTTGAACAATAAGAAAACAAATAAATATTCTCTCCCATCTAAGACTGCAAGGAATTGCAAGTATTTAAGAATGTTCTCTCGCTTCTTATTAAAGTCAAAGAATCCTCAGTCTGCATGTGGAATGACTGTACCACAAGGAACTTGGTGGGAACACAATCAAGTTCTTTGGAGCTATTTTTCTAAACGTTTCCTTTTTTAAGCTTCCTGTTGGTCAGAGGACATTGTGTTCTTCTGGAACACATCCCTTTCAAGCCATATGTGGAAGTAATAAAGTGTATCTCTGTGTCCAAAGATATGCAATGTTTGTTTAGTTAAGTGACTGAGGGAAGGACTATTAACTCATTAACAAATATGGTCATATGTGATACCTTCATTCTATAAAGCAGGCTGCAGGACCAGAGCTCAGGAAATACAAGTCAGCCCAGCCCAGGCAACGGGTAGATAATTATCCATTTTAAATTTCAAATCCCTTTGGCCAAAGGAAAAAAAAAAAAAGACTGCTCAACGGTAAGCAGGGGTTATTCTTATATGGAAACAGGCTCCTAGACATATAATGCAAACCAGATCTGTAGGACAAGTGCTGTCTCAGCTGAAAGAAAAAGGCATTATTTTTTCTTGAGCTCCAAAACTTGCACATTGCAGCCCTTGCTGCAGTGGAAAGAATGAAATGCCTTCGCTTTTCAGACATTAATTTTGTCTTTTGAGTTGTCCTTTCCAGCAATTCAAAGATATGTAAACACACTCACCACCCACTTCAGGGGTTTAGCTCCATCTACAGGAAGCAGGAAATAAAACAAAATCTTTGTAAATATTTCATGTCTTCTCTGAAGTGCCAGGCAGAGTATGACTATTTTTGTCCCAGAAGAAGGAAGAATCCTTACAGAGTAAATTCCAAGAGAACAGAAACCAGAAAAATGTACTTAAAGAACTCTCTCTCTACCAATTTCTGGGGCCATACAACATTTCCTCTGCCCTGTTTGGATGTAAATAAACATGAATGCTCTGATCTTCATTTCGTATGGACATGGTTATTTTATTATCATTTCATAACCCTGCATTAACCACTCTCTTAATCCACTCTCTTTAAAATGATCCATCATCCTTTCTCTTCTTGTCTCTTTCGTCTCTCTCATTTCAGCTAGTTAAGCAATTCTAGAAGGCAAAGATCTTTTAGACTAATTCAAAGTAAACTGTGAGCCATCAATACTGTTTCTACAAAGATGATATTAAGTGGGATGATCTAAATCAGGGGTTCCCAAACTTTTTTGGCCTACTGCCCCCTTTCCAGAAAAAAAAAATTACTTAGCGCCTCCCGGAAATAATGAAACTATTTATTGAACTCAGAATAGAATGTAATACAAAAAAAGTGTGGCCATCACCGCTCCCCTGAATGGCTGCAGCACCCACCAGGGGGCGGTAGCGCCAACTTTGGGAATCACTGAATTACAGATGAATACTTTCCCAGCGATATATTTTAAAGTAAGGAGCATATGTGTACCCACAAAATACTCACCAATTATGCAATATTCTGCTAGCACCCAATCCCATCATGCATTTTCTGATTGTTAGTTATTTCTGGTTTATCATCAAATTCGTTCATCTAAAACTGATCATATTTGGGAATTCTCCACTCTAATATCTGGTTATAAAATCTAGGAAATAGAAAATAGCTCAAGGTCCACCTCTCCACCTCTGACCTTTGATTATTCAATAAACCAATACAGAAAAGGATTAGCTAGATAATCAACTGCCTATCTAGCTTCCCAAACTGGGGAGCAGACACCCAGTCCTGATGTGTTCCTGTTCTGGTCTCTGAGTCATAAAAGTAAACCATCTTCCATGAGTCATGGTATTAAGTGATTATATACTGAGATATTTGCTTTTTCTGACTTCAAAGTTAAGAAAATTACTAAAGATCACTTTGTTTAAATACAAGAATATCTAATATATTGTTATACATGCCACAGGAGCACAATGAATATTTGTTGAATGAATAAATCTATCTAAGAACTCATATTTAAATATGTAATTTCATTAGAATGTTTCAAAAAATATCCATAGCTCTAAAAATAAATCATGAAACTCAATTTGGGTGTAACAAAAATTAACTGGCTCATTTATTCAAAAGATACATTGATGATAGTAGCTTTTATTTTTAACTGAAAAATCGGAGTTTCTAGGTCCATTTTAGTAAAATTGCTCAATGAATATGACAAATAGCAAGTAAAATATATATTTATTCATGACTAAAATCAACATATCCTAACAATAAAATCACTTCCTCAATTGTTTTACTTGTTTGGGACATTCTTTTTTCAAACCCTGTCTTTTCATCTTAGAATCAATATTAAGTATTGTTTCTAAGGCAGAAGGGTGGTGAGGGCAAGACAAATGGATTTAAGTGACTTGACCATGGTCCCACAACTAGGAAGTATATGAGGCCGAATTTGAACTCAGGAGCTCTCCTCTCTATTGTGCCACCTAATTTCTCTTGAAATAGTTTTTTAAATTATAAGATTTCAAACATAAAGAATTCATCAAGGGGGGCAGCTGGGTAGCTCAGTGGGTTGAGAGTCAGGCCTAGAGACGGGAGGTCCTAGGTTCAAATCTGGCCTCAGCCACTTCCCAGCTGTGTGACCCTGGGCAAGTCACTTGACCCCCATTGCCTACCCTTACCATTCTTCCACCAAAGAACTAATACACAGAAGTTAAGGGTTTAAAAATATAAAAAATAAAAAGAATAAAAAGAATTCATCAAAAACGTATCATGCCAGACTACCAGATCAACTGCATTTTGCCAGCTGCTGTGAGGCACAGAGCAAAGAACATTGAGCTTGCAGTCAGAAAGACGAGTTCAGACGTGAACAAGTCATTTAAAACTCTCAGTCTCAGTTTTCTCATTTATAAAATGGGTATTATAATAGCACCTAACTCACAGGGCTGTTGTGTGGGAAAAAAAATCTTTGCAAACTTTAAATGTTAGCTATCCAGCTGTTACTGTTTCTTTTTTTGTTAGCACTGCTAGGCTAGTAGATAGGAGCAGGCACATACTGGAAGGAGCTAAAACGGACTCTGGAAAGGCAATTTAAAAATTTTAGCATTTACACATCAGATATCAGCAAACTTCAAATCCTGGCTTGAGTTTTATTGATTGTGTAAATATAAAAAAGTGAGGCAGAAAATGTTAATAATGAAATGTAAATGTAAAACTTGCCATGAACATTTTTTTTTTATGGAAAGCTGATTCTAAAACACATTCCAGTACATTCCTGGATCAAAGCAATGATATACGCATATCACATATGTACACATACATGTATATGTATACGCATATGTATGTACCTATATAGATACAGATAGATAAATATATTGAGAGAAAGAAACAGAGACAGAGAGACTGAGAGATACATACATATAGACAAAAATAAGATTGTGGTATTGAGCCGACCCTAATATTTCAAATTCTCACATAAACTCTCACAGGTCCTAGCATGAAGAAAGGAGTTTGAGTATAAGTTGAGTGATAAACAGTATATTTTTGATTACTCGCTAGGAATATTTTAGAAGTGAGTTTTATTCTTTTGAAGGTTTGACTTTCAAATATGAAATGCTGGGATTTCATGTTGTCTAAGGACAAGCCTGACTGTATCAGGAAAAGTCCTATCTCCAGAAGGTATTGGTTTTCATTTATTTATTTAATCATTTATTTATTTGGTTGGTTGTTTCTGCTTTCTTTGAGCCACTTCACATCCTGGCTTTTCTGACTTCCTTCATTATCTCAACACAAATCAGACATTGCATAGGTTCACCTTGTCCACTCAACTATTACTACCTTTCTTGTGAGATTCCTTACCATTCACATTGCATAGAACTACTATGTATGCTTTTTTTTAACCTATTGTCTCCACATTAAAATATGGTCTCTTTAAGTGGAGGAAGTTTTTCTGGCATTTATTTTTATTTTCAAGTACCTAGCACATAGTGAGTGCCTAATAAATATTCATTGACTTGTTGCTTTGGTAGCATATCAAAAATAAAAGATTGTCTATTTAAATTAAAAAAAGATATTTTGATACATTTTGGTCCATTTCAATGAAAGCAATGCCTAACTTTACAAAACCACACATTTTTGAAATAGTGAAATAAAGGCTGAAATTAAGCCAAATCTTTAGAGGTTTGCAAATTTATGGTACTAGTTATAAAAATACTCTATTCCTAAATCTTTCTATTCATTTGTCATGGCTCAGACAGAAAAAGCCTTATAGTAGGAAATAATAAGCAAAGTATCAAGAAATTAACTGAATTATTACAAGAGATAAGTGGCCTTAAATCCATTAGTTATCAATCACAAATGGTTATTTCTGAAAAGTCCAAAGCAATTTTCATCATAAAATTATCTCAGAAAATCTCATAATGTCAGGGTTTAGAAAAGGGAATATTGGCTGAAATATTAAAATTTTAAATTATTTAGTATTTAGTATTTAAAAAAGAGATAAATATGAGACTTAATAACTGTTTTTTTTCATTTAGCAGAACTAAAGGAAATTAAGAAAACAGTGTAAATTCAAAGTGCTGAAACTGTAGCCTTATGGATCTTAAAATTATGGGAGATGCTTGGTGTTTCTGTACTTTTATTTTAATCTAATTTTCATTTATTTATTTTATTTATTTTAAACCCATAACCTTCCATCTTGGAATCAATACTGTGTATTAGTTCCAAGGCAGAAGAGTGGTGAGGGTAGGCAATGGGGGTCAAGTGACTTGCCCAGGGTCACACAGCTGATCTGAACCTAGGACCACCCGTCTCTAGGCCTGGCTCTCAATCCACTGAGCTACCCAGTTGCTCCCTGTATTTTTATTTTAAACATAAATAGATTAGAGCTGTTCCCAAATCAGCAAAGTCTTTTATAGAAGGCAGTGAGTTCTTTGGCTCTGCTGTTGATCAAGCAGAGGTTCATGAATGCTTGAGAGATATGCTGGAGGAGATCCATGCTTGGCATTTGTGGGAGGGAGAGGGATAGTTGAACTATATGATACTGACTATTCATATATTCCAGTTCTTTGGGTCTATGGTTCCAACCCCCATATTAGACATTCAGTATACTTTTGCTGAAGAAATTAACAGTGTGTTTTAAGGTTTTATAGAGACGACTGTGGAGTAGGACCTTGTTCAAACTTTGAAGATGCTAAAGTTTTCTGTTAATTTTTTTCTTCACTTTTTCCACTTTCTTAGATGTCCTGATCTGTTTCTTAACAGGCATTCAGTGTCTTTTTGTGATCTCCTCTCCTCTCCCCAAACCTTCTCTTAGGGAAGGATTTTATATCAGTCATTTTTACTTTGGTATAAAATTAAGTCAATTTATGGGGGCAGCTGGGTAGCTCAGTGGATTGAGAGTCAGGCCTAGAGACGGAGGTCCTAGGTTCAAATCCGGCCTCAGACACTTCCCAGCTGTGTGACCCTGGGCAAGTCACTTGACCCCCATTGCCTACCCTTACCGCTCTTCCACCTATAAGTCAATACACAGAAGTTAAGGGTTTGGAAAAAAAAGAACAAAAAAAAATTAAGTCAATTTAAGTCATTTAACCTCCTCTCCCAGGAGCACACATATTTTAAATATTATTTGCAATTATGGAAAATGTTGCAGAGAACTCTGTTTGAACCTCTCATTTGCACTTCTCTGTTTTAAATAGTTTATGTTATTTTCTCTCCATTTCATTTTAATTCTGAGGAAAGAGGGAAGAAAGATTTATGTCTCATTTTATGACAATAATCTAATGCAACATAATAGGCACTTCATGCCTCTTTAAAAAAAAATTAAAATCTCCTAAAGGGGACATGTCAGAACTTAGAAAGCAGGTAAAGGACACGTGTAGAGTCAGGAAGGCAAGAGGCATTCTCAGTGGCCCTGAAATTGCAATACACAAGCATGGGTTTGGCCTTCCTATAGAAAAGGTGAGCTTTGACCCATTTGACCGTGTCAAGAATAATCATAAAAGAAACCTGGCCATTCCTTTTATGGTCCAGAACACTTTTACACTGATCACCCAATCAAGCAAGCCTGCCGTCCTGGCAGGGTTGGAAATGGCAGATTAGTCTTGACCTTTGGCATTAAAAATAAACTCCCGTCAATGATAAATTCTCATCATTCTCCCTGTTGTTGTCATGAGATGTCCATCATTTGTCCCATGACCCTGCTAGAGTTCAGCCAATAAAATCAGCATCCCTCTCTGAAGTGTCAGAGAGATGGAGGGCTGAATTACGACAACTGCAGATGTGGGGTCTCCTGTCACTCACCCATTCCGTGTGTTAAGGTAGCCATGCACTTCATCTTAAGGTAATGACATTTAGCAACAGTGATAATATAACTTCTTGAGCTGCAGCATGCCAGGGCTAAATGGGGTGAGCAACAATCCACTTTTATTAAGTACATACTTTGGGCAAAGGACCATGTCAGGCATTGGGGGAGATGCATAGTTTAGATTAAACAAGGTCCTTGGTCTTAAAGAATGTATAGTTTTATAGAGGCATAAGATATAACAGTTATATAGTTATATGATGCTATAATTTGTAACAAGTGCATAGCCAATTATGAATAAAGTTATTATGAAAGATTAGACAAATTAGAATATCTTATAATTAAAAAGAGATTTTAAAGATGATCTCATTTAACCAAAATTTAAATGAATGGTCAAGGAGTAGTTTTTACTACTGATTCTTCAATTATAATAAATTGATAAGCTTCTACTGCCATTTAGGGGATCCTAGGGGATGACTGCATGAGTCATTTTCCCATTTTAAGATCCCCCTTTGTAAATATGAAATATTTTCTTTCAATTCTAATCTCTTACTTAAAAAAATTAAAAAAGGCTATCATTTTCTTTTAAAGATTTCTTATATTAATGGAACGTATCTAATAAAAATTATAGACTGATTAAAAGCAACAACAACAATAATAACAATAACAGAAGCATTTAAGGAGAGGGGAAATCACAAGAAAATGGCTGTGGGCTGGATAGATCATGAGATATACTCACCAATTAGGAGAGCACAAGCACTAGGTTAAATGGCCACTTTAGCAAAAAAGCAAATAATTACATTTTAAGTGTCAGGTAGTCAACAAACACTTATTAAGCACCTCATAAATGCCAGATTCTGTGCTAAGTGCTGGGGATTCACAGAATGTGAAAGACAGTCTCTTCCATTAGTGGAAGAGATTACGCTCTAGTGTGGAGCAGAAATGGAAAGACTAATTACTAATGTGAGAGACATTTCTGAATAAGCTGTCCATGTGCAGTTGGATCATGAACATGTTAGAACAGATTGTGATAGCATCAATAACCTTATTTTTCTATCATTGCAAGTTAGCCTTATTTTTCCTTTTAAGGAGTCCAGCCCTTCATTGAGTACTGGCTGGCTTAGGACTAAAGGCTCAAGGTGTTAACATATTTTCCTGGTTGCCTAAGTATCATACAGATATGAAGAACTCAAGGAGTTCTTTCATCTTGATATGGCGGGAAAAAAGGGCAACTCAAACAAGGAACCTTTGTTTACCCAGTTTTAGGTGTCCTCAATGGCTATCGTTGTTGATGATTCTTCAAATGCTGTGGCTAGGTTAACCTTCTTCTGTAAATTAATCTTCTTTTGATGAGTGTTGAATGAACTTTTAGTATAATTTTGTTCTAATCATGAATTTCAACTACTTGTCAGGCGTGGAAAAACTATAAAACACAATTAACATATAAGAAAGGATGAGGATGAAAAGATGTTACATTCAATTATATTACCTCTATTATAACCTATTTGAACAAACTACTTGACCTGGAAAGACAGGAAACAGAATGAAGGAAAGATGTCCATGTGCAATGTGTTGAAGTGTTAAGATGGACAGATTTGAAATCGGAGGACTGAGGCTAAAAAATCAGCTTTATCGCTTACTTGCTTTGTTAGCTTTGGTTAGTAAATTCATCTCTCTGGGTCTCAAGTTTCTGTACCTGTAAAATATGTTCAGATTGTTTCTATAAAGTCCCTTCTAGGAAGACAATATACGAATTATATAGACAATTAGTGTAATAGCAAATTAAAATAGCCATAAACTCATAGGATCAGAGCAACCCATCATATGGTTGTTATGATAGTATGATTTCATGGCAATAACTATTTTCAAATGAAATCTAGCAGATACAAAATCATCATCATATTAAGGAAGTCAAAGAAAGCTAGAAATTGCCAAAACTAGAATAAACAAGATCCTCACCAAAACAAATCATAATAGTCAAGTACGTTACTGTTATGGAATAAAAATTCCATTATAAAACCTTTGTAGATGAGAATAGCAAATGATTATGAGCAGTGTGGCCTCATAAAATATTGAAGAATTGTGAAGAAAAAATATATTTGAAGAAAACTTGGTGTGAGACTCAGATAAACCAAATTATCCCAAGAACAATTGAATATAAAATTCAGAAGAGAAAAAGACACCTGTAACATGGAACATTTTTGTCAATGTTTCTCTAAGAATGATTTTCTTTATTAATGACACGGGAATACCACATTTGCACTCTAATATCTCATTGCCCAAGAGTCTATATAAAGAAGTAAAAATGGTAGGAAAGAAGAGAAAGAGAGATGAACATCTAGAGTAAAACAAATATAGAGAAAATCCTTCATGGAGGCATTTCGTTTTTGGTGGCATTAAGAAACTAACCCTCAAGAAATAATAATAATTATTATTAGTATCAAAGGTGTGAAAAATATCTGACTTTATGTTCCGATAATTTGTCAGAGAAAACAAAGATAAGTTTTGAATGATATACCTATTCTTGCATCTATATAAAATCTTTTTTGATATTTATCTAGACACCCACTGAGGGCATATTTGATGAATACAAGAATAGGGAAATTTTAGACTTTTGAAAATGTGTTCAACAATAGAACACAGTCTCATCATCTCATAGTTGACTTAAAGGTGACAACATAAGATCTCCTTATGCTTACTGTTTATGAAAATGTCTACACTCAAGAGAAAACAAAATATTATCTTACAAAACTCCTTTGCAACAGCATCTCACATCCTTAAAATAACTCAGTGTTTTTTGGAAAATGTGACAAGAGAAATAATTCTTTGCTATGAGCTTCTGATGATAAATATTTGGTGAGGCATAAAACAGGATGATGTATAATCACCCAAAGTACTTACCACTGGAAGAGATCCAGTTAGGGGAGTATAAGAAGAGAAGGGATTCCCTGTGGATTGCAAGTTATTCTAAAGCTCTTGTTTATATGTGGCATTGTGTTGATTGCATCAAGCTCCAAAATGTTGCTTCCTGGAATGCCTCTAGAGCCTTCTGGAAGAAATTTGTACTCATTCAAAATGCCTTAGCCTCTCCACCCACACAGAAAAGGAAGAAGCATGCTTAGTCCCCAGATTTCAATGTGTAGATGGATGGATATTTTAAAGAGCTTATTCAACAGTCCTCCTGTCTAGGGCAGATAATAGGATGGGTTCAGAGTTGAAGACAAATAGCAGTATGCATTCTTTGGGAAGCAGAAATGGGTTTCAAAGCTCTTAACTGATCACAAATGTCCCATAACATCAAAAGCCTATCTTTTCTATATAAATATCTTTCTTGTCTTGCTATATAGGCTGTGAAATCAGAAACACCATTGCCTGAATAATTTAAGATAAACATCACCTAGAGAATAATGAGGAGAATGATGGGTGTGACTGAGCTACAATATATATCACCAGCCCAGATCTTTGAAAAACAGGAGGAAAGGATGTAATCAAAGAATTTTATGGCAAGAAGAGATGGATGACAAGTAGATGGCTAGAGTGCTTCACTGGCATATTCTTGATTTGAGGAGTAATGAGAAAGTTCTCTAGTATTCTAAATATACTTTATGAGGCAAACTTTTGGGAGGGAATGGATGGGAGTCACATAAGATAAATAGGCATGGAAGAAACATACAATCGGCATCATTGATGGGGACCCCTGAATCAATGAGATCAAATATCTGTTTTAGTATTAAAATGAAGAGAGTTATGAAATGTGTCTGCCAACTTAATGAACAAGTGAAAAATCCAGACAGCCACTTGTTCTCTTAATGTACCTACAAATAAGTTCTCGGACTCATTCTCCATTGAATAGACTAAATTTTTGGAATGAGTTGGAAGTTTTTAGACTAGCTTAGATTGAGTAGTGAGAGAAATTTTGGAAGTTCTAGACCAATATTTCTCCAGTGATTAATATTGGAATACAATTTTATGTTGAAAAACTGTTGTCACAATCTTTTGCTTCAAAGCTTTCTGTATGTGTCTTGGATGTCAGAGGCAGCCAGTTACCTTTAAAATAGATCTATCTATATATTTATTTATTTATACTTCCTAAGAGTAACTGCATGATTATGATAATTTATTAAATCAGTTATATATTAAATTGATAAACCACGAAGAAATTCAGTTATCATGTTTCAGAGGGAGGATTGTTGATCTCTCTTTCATGAACTGTGCTGGTGGTGCAGTGTCCCTGAACAAGAGCAAGCTTTTAAACAGTACGATATTTGTCATTAAAAACAAATTATTTTTGTACATTTCTTATATCCATACCAAACTTTTATGAGACCAAAAACAGAGAACTTTCAAAAGTGGTACTAAGTTGGAATACAGAATTTTATTTTCCCTACAGAAAAATCCTTTCTGTAATTCTTGTTGTCTTATTCATGAATACCTTCTAGTATTAATACTCTATCCATTGTAATATATCAATTGTGTATGCATATTTTATTTTAGTTCAGAGTATCAATTTCAAAAGATAGTGGTAGAATCAGTAAACAAGAAATTAGGAGAATAGAATATTAGGGGTAATTGTTTCTTTTGCCTCATGGACATGAATAGTTTACTTAAGTTATGTCTCAATATTCTGGATTCCATTCCTTTCTCCTAAATGGTGGAGGTTCATGATGTTATTTCTACCTTTTTTTCTAAAGATATTGTTTGAACCTAATCATATATATAAAGTGCCTTGATACAGAAAAAATTTTTATAATGAATACATTAAAGTTACTGTATAACTTTCTCCTTTGATCCTTATAATATAAAAAAAAATATGACCTTGGGGAACCAAAGTTATCATATAATGGTATATATAACCTTAGTGATTATATAGTCCAATTGGTTCTTTAAGCATGAATCTGATTTAAAACATAATTTAACCACCTAGGCCAGTGATTCCCAAAGTGGGTGCCACCGACCCCTAGTGGGTGCCACAGCAATCCAGGGGGTCGGTGATGGGCACAAGTGCATTTATCTTGCCTATTAATTGCTATTAAAATTATAAAAAAATAATTTCCAGGGAGTGCTAAGTATTATTTTTTCTGGAAAGGGAGTAGGCCAAAAAAGTTTGGGAACCACTGACCTACACTCTACTTGAAGACTACTTATATCAAAACTTCTAATATTTCCTTCAGCTAGACATTCTACTTTTGGATAAATGTAAATACTTTAAAATATTTTATTAAATAAATATATATATTTTATGCACACATATGTGTATATATACTATGCATTGCATATATATGTATAATATATAATTTAATAACTTAGGTGTGATAAAATTTTGTTCCTTTTAACCTTTTGTCCATTTGTTGTAGTTAGAGTTCATAGAGCCATGATTGGTAGTATCAACAGGAGCCTTATGATGATGTAAGACAAATTTCAATTTATAACTAAAAATGTTAAAGCCCTGAGGTCATTCAGAACATGATCTTTTCTCATGTAGAGTTTAGGGCTTTGCAGTTTGGTTCAAATTCTTAACTACTGAGCAACCTAATCTTGTGCCCCTAGTAATGTTCTAGTCTTTAATGAAATACTGTGCCTTTCCTGAAGTCCTTGAGCTGGCAAAAATTAAAAATTATTATAAGATAATATGATTATATGTCAAAATGTGTCACTTATAGATATCTAAATACAGTGTGTGTGAGAGACACAGAAAGACAGAGACAGATAGAGAGAGTTCATCCTAGTGAAGTGTTTGCTCTGTTGTTAAATGAATGAAGGACTAAAGCTGTCATTTTATCCTGGAAGAATGTGTTCCTTTAGGAATGTAGGGCAGAATCTTCTCTGTCACTTAGAGAGGGGCAATTAGATATCTCAGTGGGTAGAGTGCCAGGCGTAGAGTTGAGAGGACCTGGGTTCAAATCAGACACTTTTTTAGTTATGTTTCCCTGGACAAGTCACTTAATCCCAAATGCCTAGAGTTTATCACTCGATTCCAAGACAGAAAGTATAAGTTAAAAATAAAGAAATAAAGTCCTAGAGGGTTGTTCTGGGCCACAAAGTCTGAGTGTCTTGCCCAGGTTTACACAGTCAGTACATCAGAGGCTTACATTTGAACTCAGTCTTGTCTATTTCCCACGCCTGCCCTCTTTCCATCATATCCTGATTCTAACATGAGAGTGAGATAGAAAGATCTCTTTTGTAACTTTTTTTATATACCCCAGACTTAAAATCACAGTGCTTGGCACATTATAAGCGCTTATTAAACAATTATCTTTACTATGAAATAACAGCCACTGAACATAGTTACTTTGTAAGTAAAAGTAAAATAATCAAGATGAAATAACTTTGGAGGCTTCTGAGAATAGAAAGATATAGCGAAGGCTTTTGAAACCAATGGAATTTGTATGCCAAATCTGTTTTCCAAGAAAGAAGAGAACACTGGCATGTGTGCATATATGTATGTTTATGAATGTGCATTCTAGAGAATATTATTAAGATTTTAATTTGCTGTCAAGGACAACTTCCCCTGTAAGGATGAAATTGTTTTCTGATCCATTTACCAAGTGTGACTGAGCAAGGCAAGATTAATTTAATCTAGGGTTTCAGACGTTAGTATTCAAAAAGAATCTTAGGGAAAAGCATTTTTTTTTATTTAAAGGAAAGAGTTTATATATTCTGTGTTTTGAAGATCACAATAAGTTGGTAGATTAAATGGCTTTATATTTAAACAAAAAATATGTGTTGGTAATGAAATTGCTTTTCAAGCTTTACTGCTGTCCTTTGGAGGTATATTTGAATGACACCTTGCCATGAGAACTGCCAGCTGTAACATTTACTCTGAAAAATAAATGTTTACCTCCAGCGTCAATTGACATTTCTAACTTATTGCTTGGATGTCAAGTACTGTTTCAGAGCCCCTTCCCTCAGTGGCCTTCATATCCTGACCACCATCCCCACAGCGATGCACAAATATCACATTTGTGACCTATGTAATGGTCAGCTTACACTAGTGTCTTGGAAGGGTCTTCAGCTCCAGGGAACATAGTAGCCTACATTGCAATTTACTTTTTAAAAAAAATTTTGAGTACTACTATTTCGGTATTTAGATACATTTGTAATAGGTATAGATAGAAATATATGAATGTAAGAAAACAAGCAATGAAACAATTTGCTCTCTTTTGTCCTTTTCTTGGAGTGTCTCTGTCTCCAGAGATTTAATTCTGAAGATCTATCCACAGTGCATCAAAGCTCATTTATTTCCATGATTTTGATAGTGATTACATATGCACAATGTTGTCCTAAATCTGCATATCTAGTATTGATCTCCTGCCCTCAAATGGGCTCTAAGCCCTTCATATTCTACAAGTCATCTTTCTTGGAATAGTCTGTTGATGTCTGACAAATAGTATATCTCAATAGTTAGGCGTTCTTAATTTCTCTTTCACTGTAAATCAGGGGTTCTTATTCTTTTGAGGGGATGTCATGGGCTTTTTAAAATTGTTTTTGATAGCTGATTGTTACTTATGTACCTTTTAAAAGAATAATATTTTAGGTGAATCCAATAAAATATAAAGCATTACTAAAGAAGCCAATTAAATTGAAATATTGATTAACATATACATATGCACACATATATATATATATATATGATATGTGTATATATATATTTAAAATTCAATGAACTTGGTTCATAGTTGGTTAAGAACCCCATTGTAAATGATACTATCATATTCCTTGCTTGTGAGTCACCTATAGTTCTTATTTCTCATCATCCATGTCTTACACCTAATCTATCACTAACTATCACAATTATCTACAAAGAATCTAAGCTTTGCCCCTTTGCTTTTATTCTCATAGTCAAATGTCAGAGTCCTAACAAATAATACGCCTAGAGTAAGTATCATCAGATTTACTCACAGGTGAATGTGGAATAAGAGGGGATGAGAGAGAGACTGTAGATCACTGCAACACTGCTAGGGAGATCTCTCTCTCTCTCTCTTTCTCTCTCTCTCTTTCTATTTTATACTGACTGTACGACCATAGGTAAAGCATTTAACCTATCAGTGTTAGGCAAATCTCAAGGAGTTTAAGAAATGGTGTGCTGGTAAATATATAATAACCAGCTTTCTGAATGGGGAAGGGATGCAAAATGTATGCTTCATTTTATTTTATATTACTAAAAATTTCTCTATCACTTCCCTAAGTCTAGTCATTCACTAAGACAGTATGACAAATTCTGATTTTTAGTATTTGCTGTTTACCACGATATAAAACTGAAAATTCAACGATTAGTTCTCATGAGCCATTTCAAGCTCTCTTTAGCATACCACTGACTAAAGGAGAATGAAAAAGACAGAAAGATTAGAGAAAGAAATAAGGGGAAACCAGAGGAAAGGTATTAAACCAGTTTTGGAGGGGATTCCAGTGAAGAATACTTTCTTTAAGGAAGAGGCATATTTTATAATGGGAAGGAGAATCTTAGTGAGTCTTAGTCCACATGCCACTGAGATTAGTCAGGAGAAATATAAATGAAAGAGAAGTAAAGACTTGGTAAATTCTCACTAGTCATTTAAAAAAAAAAAAGAGTAGTTCCAGATATAGCTTACTATTCTTACAAGGGAAAGTTTTTTTGTTTTTTATTTTGTGTGTTTTTTTTGTTTGTTTTCCCCCAGTGAGGGAGCAAGACATGAGTAGGGCTTTACAACCACCATCTGGAAAGGTTGTACGAGAAATTTGAACACAAATCTGATGAATTATTGGGGCAATGATTCCTGAAGGCATAATATAATGGAGTCTTTGCTGTGACACTTTGGTAAATGAATTTCATAGGCTTGGGGAACTGGTTAGGGACTTGTTACAGAGTCAACTAAAATTATTAGTTTCAGGATGGTGACCATTATTTGTCCCATTTTAAAAGGCTAAGATGGGGATTTATTTGTGCCAAGCCTCATAAAAATGAATTCCATTTGCAACCATCTCATGGATGGGAATCCATAAGAAAGAAAGGGAATCCCTTAAAGGTAATGGATTTTATATATATAATGATCCTATGTGCCATACACTCAGCCAACCCTATATAGCTCATTATGCCCTTTATACACTTTATTATTCTTTACAATGATTTTTTGGTTTAAATTTAAATTTTTAATATTTTCCCATAGTTACACGTTTCATGTTCTTTCCCTTTCCCCCGAACCGCACCACCCCCACCCCCACCACCCTTTAGCTGATGCACAATTCCACTGAGTTTTACAAGTATCGTTGATTAAGACCTAATTCCATATTATTGATAATTGGACTTGATTTATCATTTAGTTTCTACATCCCCAATAATATCCCCCTCAGCCCATGTGTTCAAGCAGTTGTTTTTCCTCTATTTCTCTTCCCACAGTTTTTCCTCTGAATGTGGCTAGTTTTCTTTCTCATAAGTCCCTCAGCCTTGCTAGAAGTCCGTTATGTTTGATTTTGCCATAGTGTATCAGGCTCTGTGTACAATGTTCTTCTGGTTCTCCTCCTTTCACTCTGCATCAGTTCCTGGAGGTCTTTCAGTTCACATGGAATTCCTTCAGTTCATTATTCCTTTGAGCACAATAGTATTCCATCACCAAGAGATACCACAATTTGTTTAGCCATTCCCCAATCCAATGGCTTCCCCTCATTTTCCAATTTTTTGCCACCACAAAGATCACAACTATAAATATTTTTGTACAAGTCTTTTTTTCTTATCTCTTTGGGGTATAAACCAAGCAGTGCTATGGCTGGATCAAAAGGCAGATAGTCTTTTAAAGCCCTTTGAACATATTTCCAAATTGCTATCCAGAATCGTTGGATCAATTCACAACTCCACTAGCAATGCATTAATGTCCCAATTTTGCCACATCACCTCCAACATTCACCACTTTCCTTTACTGTCATGTTAGCTAATCTGCTAGGTGTGAGGTGGTGCCTCAGAGTTGTTTTGAAATAGTTATTAGAGATTGAGAACAATTTTTCATGTGTTTGTTGATCATTTTGATTTCTTCATCTGAAAAATACCTATTCATGTCCCTTGTCCCTTGCCCATTTATCAATTGGGGAATGACTTGATTTTTTGTACAATTGATTTAGCTCCTTGTATATTTGAGTAATTAGACCCCTGTCAGAGTTTTTTGTTATAAAGATTTTTTTCCCAGTTTGTTGTTTCCCTTCGGATTATAGTTGCATTGTTTTTACGAAAAAATTTTAATTTAATGTAATCAAAATTATTTATTTTATATTTTGTAATTTTTTCTAATTCTTACTTGGTTTTAAAATCTTTCCTTTCCCAGAGATCTGACAAGTATACTATTCCGTGTTTGCCTAATTTTCTTATAGTTTCCTTCTTTATATTCAAGTCATTCATCCACTCTAAATTTATTTTGTTGTAGGGTGAGAGATGTTGATCTAAACCTAATCTCTCCCATATTGTTTTCCAGATTTCCCAACAGTTTTAGTCAAATAGTGGATTTTAGTCCCAAAACTTGGACTCTTTGTGTTTATCATAGACTGTCTTGCTGACATCACTTATCCCAAATCTATTTCAGTGATCCTCCTTTCTGTCCCTTAGCCAGTACCATATTGTTTTGATGACTAATGCTTTATAG
Source organism: Gracilinanus agilis (assembly GCF_016433145.1). NCBI lineage: Eukaryota > Metazoa > Chordata > Mammalia > Didelphimorphia > Didelphidae > Gracilinanus > Gracilinanus agilis. The sequence continues at coordinate 78,389,335 of NC_058134.1, read as the reverse complement.
TATACTTTAATATCTGGTACTGCTAGGCGGCCACCTTCCTTCATGTTTTTTTTTCATTATTTTCCTTGATATTCTTGATCTTTTGTTCTTCCAAATGACCTTTGTTATAGTTTTTTCTAATTCAGTAAAAACGTTTTTTGGTAGTTTGATAGGTATAGCACTAAATAAGTAAATTAATTTGAGTAGTATGGTCATTTTTATTATGTTAGCTCTTCCTACCCATGAGCAATCAATGTTTTTCCAATTGTTTAGATCTAGTGTTAATTGTGTGGAAAATATTTTGCAGTTGTGTTCGTATAATTCCTGTGTTTGTCTTGGCAGATAGATGCCTAAATATTTTATATTTTCTTAAATGATTTTAAATGGAATTTCTCTTTCTAACTCTTGCTGCTGCAATGTGTTGACAATATATATATAGAAAGACCGATGATTTGTGTGCATTTATTTTGTATCTTGCAACTTTGCTAAAGTTGTTGATTATTTCCACTAACTTTTTAGTTGATTCTCTAGAATTTTTTAAGCAGACCATCATATCATCTGCAAAGAGTGATAACTTGGTCTCCTCACTGCCTATTTTAATACTTTAATAATTTTTAATAATTTCTTTTTCTTTTCTAATTGCTACTGCTAGTGTTTCTAGTACAATGTTAAATAATAGAGGTGACAGTGGGCATCCTTGTTTCACTCCTGATCTTATTGGGAAGGCTTCTAATTTAACCCCGTTGCAGATGGTGTTTATTGATGGTTATATACCATTTATTATTTTTAGGAAAGGCCCTTCTCTTCCTATACTTTCTAGTGTTTTCAGTAGAAATGGGTATTGTATTTTGTCAAAGGTTTTTTCAGCATCTGTTGAGATAATCATGTTGTTTTTGTTGGTTTGCTTGTTGATATGGTCAGTTATGTGAATGGTTTTCCTAATATTGAACCATCCTTCCATTCCTGGTATAAATCCCACCTGATCATAATGAATAACCCTCTTGATCACTTGCTTTAGTCTTTTTGCTAGTGTTCTGTTTAAGATTTTTGCAACTATGTTCATTAAGGACATTGATCTATAGTTTTCTTTCTCTGTTTTTGGTTTACATGGCTTTGGGATAAGTACCATATTTGTGTCATAAAAAGAGTTTGGTAGAACTTCTTTGCTTATTATGTCAAATAGTTTGTATAGTATTGGGATTAGTTGTTCTTTGAAGGTTTGATAGAATTCACTTGTGAATCCATATGGTCCTGGGAATTTTTTAGTTCTTTGATGGCTTGTTCAATTTCTTTTTCTGATATGGGATTATTTAAGTATTCTATTTCTTCTACTGTTAATCTAGGTAATTTATATTTTTTGTAAATATTCATACATATCAACTAGATTGCTATATTTATTGCCATGTAATTGGGAAAAATAGTTTTTAATGATTGCCTTGATTTCCTCTACATCAGAGGTGATGTGTACCTTTTCTTCTTTGATACTGATAATTTGGTTTTCTTTTTTCCTTTTTTAAATTATATTGACTAGTACTTTGTCAATTTTATTTGTTTTTTTTAAGGTACCAGCTTCTAGTCTTATTTATTAATTAAATATTTGTGGGATCCATATTTCTGAGAGGGATTCAAGCTGCATCACAGAATTCCATAGTGACCCCCAAACTCTAAGAGAGGGGATCCCACATAGTTCTTTTACTTTCAATTTTATTGATTTCTCCTTTAATTTTTATAATCTCTAATTTAGTTTTTAACTGGCGATTTTTAATTTGTTCCCTTTCTAGTTTTTTCATTTGCATACCCAGTCCATTGATAAACTTTGCCCTCTCTAATTTGTTAATATATGCACCCAAGGATATAAATTTCCTCCTGAGTACTGCTTTAGCTGCATCCCACAGATTTTGGTAGGATGTCTCATCATTGTCATTCTCTTCAATGAAATTATTTTTTATATGATTTGTTCTTTAACTAACTGATTTTGGAGAATCATATCATTTAATTTACAATTAATTTCTGCCTTTCCTGTCCATATGCCCTTGCTAATTATTATTTTTATTGCATTATGATCTGAAAAGGCTACATTTATTATTTCTCCTCTTTTGCATTTGTTTGCCATGTTTCTATGCCCTAGTACATGGTCAGTCTTTGTGAATGTACCATGTGCAGCTGAAAAAAAGGTATATTCTTTTTTATCCCTATTTATTTTTCTCCACATTTCTATTAACTAATTTTTCTAGGATTTCATTCATTTCTCTTATCTCTTTCTTATTTATTTTTTGGTTTGATTTATCTAGATCTGATAGAGGAAGATTTCGGTCTCCCACTACTATAGTTTTTTTTGTGTATTTCCTCCTTGAGCTCTGCCAGTTTCTCCTTTAGCAATTTGGATGCTATACCATTTGGTGCATACATGTTGAGTACTGTTATTTCCTCATTGTCTATACTGCCTTTTATCAGGATGTAATTCCCTTCTCTATCTCTTTTAATCAGATCTGTTTTTACTTTGGCTTTGTCAGAAATCATGATTGCAACTCCTGCCTTCTTTTTCTCAGTTGAAGCCCAAAAGATTTTGCTCCAGCCTTTTATTTTTACTCTATGTATTTCTGACTGTCTTGTGTGTTTCTTTTAAACAACATATGATAGGATTTTGGTTTTTAATCCACTTTGCTTTTTGCTTCTGTTTTATGGGTGAGTTCATCCCATTCCCATTCAGAGTAATAATTATCAGCTGTGTATTCCCATCATTTTGATATATTCTCCTAGTTCTTCCCCTTCTTTTTATGCTATTTCCTTTTAAACCAGTGGTTTGTTTTAAATCAGTCCCCCTCCTTTTGTTTACTTCCCTTTCAACCCCTCTCTTTCCTTTGTACACTTTAAATTGGTGCCATTCTAATTCTACTTTCTGAGTGGAATCTCACTAGAATAGATCTCCTCCATTTTTCAGTCATCAAGATGGAATCTGATAAACTTTGGAAAGTGAAGCTGATGTTTTGGACATCTGTGACTTGGGAAAATTATACTGTCAATGTTACAATGTACTTACTCTTCAAATAAGGAAAAGACTCACTGAGTCCACTGAACTATAAGTAGACAGATAGCAATGACTTCACTTCAAGAGGGACATTTAGGTATCAGTCTTGAAATATGAGTTTCAAGCAGGCCAGTGGATGGGAGTTATAGTCAAACTGAAAAGAGAAATTCATCAACAGAAGAGTAAGGGCTTTTCAGACTAAGCAAGAATTAGATATCCTGTAGACATTTCTGAGGTACTAATGAGAAATAATACTATTCATATCCAGAAAAAGAACTGTGGAAGTAGAAACACAAAAGAAAAACAACTGCTTGATCACATGGGTCGATGGGGATATGATTGAGAATGTAGACTCTAAGCAATCACCCTAGTGCAAATATTAATAATATGGAAATAGGTCTTGATCAATGAAACATGTAAAACCCAGTGGAATTACTTGTTGGCTATGGGGGTGGAAGGGAAAGAACATGAATCATGTAACTGTGGAAATATATTCTAAATCAATTAATTAAATAAACATTTTAAATTAAAAAAAGATATCCAGTAAATCTCTGACAACATATAGGGGCATTTGGGAGGATGTTATGGGGGCAGTACATGTAGAAGGGGTGTATAGTAAAGTCTTAGAATCTGTGTAAGTTCAGGTTCTTTCAGCAATCTCTATGTAGGCTATTGTGAGGATTTGCCCAAACCATCCCATGTAGTCAAAACAGAACAATATGGGGCCCCTAAGGGGAGAAAGATATGTCTTCTTTAGCAATCAAGATGAAGGTAGGTAAAAATCTTTCATAATAGCAGATCCCCTCATCACAGCCCTCTATTGTCAGTGAGGAAGGAATATGGCACTTAACAATTCAGAGACTAAAGGGAACTGAAAAGAGTAATGTCAAACACTACAAGTCCTCTCTACTACATTACTGTTGTGGACCAAATAGCCTAGGCATCCCAGATCCAGGCTGGGTGGTATCAGAATATTGACCTCATCTTTATTTTTTTTTCTTCTGGTTGTTTTGACTGAATAGTCAGAAGCCATTTGATTTGAACCAGGAAGCATTACAGCATAGTTTCAATGTCTTTCCCTGTTCCTACTTGAACTCTACCTCAATCTGCCATGTTATGGTTAACAGAGACCTGAAAAAGGCCTACTTTATTTAGGGATTTGGTATATACTTCTACAGGGATGGATGACAAAATGTTAACTTGGCCAGGTGAGGACTTTGTGGCAGAGGGCTTAAATCAAATGAGAACCCATATGAGAGGAAGAGTGCTAAAACAACATAAAAGAAATCCAAGGACCAGTATTGTCAAATTTGGAAACTACAATGTGAAGAGAAAATCCAGAAGATTCTGGGCATGATCTGGAACAAGTAACTAATACTAGTTTCCTGTAATCATGACCTTGAATACAGACCCTGAGCTCAGGCACAAGTGTGGGTGCGGACGCAAGAGCAGATATGGATCCTGAGTGCAGGCGAGGACTCGGATGCTGAGCTCAGGTGCAGTCCGTGAGTGGGGACCCAGGGCAGAGGGGTGTACGACTGTAGAAGCAGCGCCCTGAGACTGTTAAAGGAGCTTCAGGCAGAGGAACAAGCAAGAGGACCACCAAAAGGCGTGACCCTGAGAACAACTAGAACTGAGACCTCAGGAGCCTAACGTGCACAGACAGACCCTGAGTGTTAGGATAAATCTGAGAGGGTGCAGGGCTAACAATGGCAAACCAGAGACAAGAACCCCAAAAGAGAAAGATCATCAAGAAGAAATCTATAACATTCGACAACTTTTACACAGATAAAATCCAGACAACAGAGCAAACAGCAGAGGAGAACAAACAAGTAATCATATCCAAACCTTCCCAAAATAATGAAAACTGGCCACAAGCTATTGAAGAGTTCAAATGTGAGATGATGAGAAATATGGAAGAGATTTGTCGAGAGAAGTGGGAAATAGCTCAAAGGAAATAAACAGTTTAGAAGACAGAAACTCCCAATTGGAGAAAGGTGCCCCCAAATCAAACTAAATGGTAAATCTGGGAAGAAAATAAGTTTAAAAGGCAGAAGTTCACAATTGGAAAGTGAAGTAAGTAAATTGAAGACCAGAAATGACCAAATTGAAAAGGAAAACCAAAAGATTATAGCCAAAAACCAGTCCCTAAAGGCTAGAATTGAGCAATTAGAAGCTAATGATCTCTCAAGACAGCAAGAACAAATAAAACCAAGTCAAAAGACTGATAAAATAGAAGGAAACATGAAATATCTCAATGAGTAAGTGACAGACCAAGAAAACAGGTCTAGAAGAGACAATCTGAGAATCATTGGTCTTCCAAAAAAAACAGAAATTAATAGAAATTGGGACTCCATACTAAAAGAAATTATTCAGCAAAATTGCCCTGAAATTCTACAAGAGGGCAATATAGACATTGAAAGGATCCATAGATCAACCTCTATACTAGACCCAGAAAACACAAACTCCAGGAATATAATAGCCAAGTTCAAGAGCTTCCAAGTAAAAGAAAAAATCTTACAAGAAGCCAGAAAGAGACAATTCAGATATCAAGGAGCACCAATCAGGATCACACAGGATCTGGCAGCCTCCACACTAAAAGACCTCAAGGCTTGGAATATGATATTTAGAAAGGCAAGAGAACTGAGTATACAACCAAGGATCACCTACCCATCAAAACTGACTATATTCTTCTAGGGGAAAGTTTGGGCATTTAACAAGATAGAAAATTTCCAAGCATTTGCACAGAAAAGACCAGGACTAAATGGAAAGTTTGACATCCAACCACAAAAATCAAGAGAACCATGAAAAGGTAAAAAAGAAACAGAGGGGAAAGAAAGAAAACTCATATTTTTTAAAATTTGCCTCCTTAAGGGCTTCAATATGATCTAATTATTGCTATTCCTATGTGGAGAAATGTTATGTATAATTCTCTGTAAGGAACTCTATTCACTATTATAGTATTCACTATTATAGTAATTAGAAGAATTATTCATAGAGGTTGGAATACTAAATCGTCTAAGATGATATGGGGGTGGGAAAGAGGGAGGTGAATAGTAGAGGACATCAAGAGAAACTTGAATGAATAAGAAAAATAGGATATTCTGTTACCCACAAAGAGGGCATAGGAAGGGGAAGGGATGAATATTAATATAAGGAGAGGAAGAGAGCATTAAAAGGTAATATTTAAACCTTACTCTCAGTGCAGTTAACCCTGAGAGGGAAGAGTGGCTTTATCCCATTGGGATATAAAACTTTATCTAACCCTATTGAGAAAGTCAGAAGGGATAAACCAAGGGGATCAGGGGAGTGGGGAGGTCAAAAAAGGAAGGGGAGAAGAAGGGGGAGGGAATTCATTAGGCCTCAAAATAAAAAGAGGGGAATAATAAGGGAGGGGGTAGAAAGGGAAGTTAATCAAGGGAGGTGACAAGGGTTACTGGCATAAAGCAAACCACTGGTTTAAAAGGAAATAGTGTAAGAAGGGGGTAGAACTAGGAGAGGATACCAAAATGTTGGAGAATACACAACTATAATTATAACTTTAATGTGAATGGGATGAACTCGCCCCTTAAAAAGGAAGCAAATAGCAGAGTGGATGAGAAACCCAAATCCTACAATATGTTGTCTACAAGAAACACATATGAGGCGGGTAGACATACACAAGTTTAAGGTAAAGGGCTTGAGCAAAATCTTTTGGGCATCAAATGAGAAAAAGAAAGCAGGAGTGGCAATTATGATTTCTGACAAAGCCAAAGTAAAAATAGATAAGATTGAAAAAGACAGGGAAGGTCATTACATCCTGATTAAAGGCAGTATAGACAATGAGGAAATAACATTGCTCAATATGTATGCACCAAATGGCATAGCAACCAGATTCATGAAGTAGAAATTGGCAGATCTCAAGAAGGAAATAGATAGTAAAACCATACTAGTGGGAGATCTAAATATCCCTCTTTCAGGTCTAGATAAATCAAACCAAAAAATAAATAAGAAAGAGGTAAGAGAGATGAATGAAGTCCTAAAAAATTAGATTTAATAGATATGTGGAGAAAAATAAAAAGGGAGAAAAAGGAATACATCTTCTTTTCAGCTGCACATGATACATTCACAAAGATTGACCATGTAATAGGACATAGAAACATAACAAACAAATCAAAAGAGTAGAAATAATAAATGTAACCTTCTCTGTTCATAATGCAATAAAAATAATAATTAGTAAGGGCACCTGGAAAGGCAAATAAAAAACTAATTGGAAATTAAATAATATGATTCTCCAAAACCAGCTAGTCAAAGAAGAAATCATAGAAACAATCAACAATTTCATTGAAGAGAATGACAATGAGGAGACATCCTACCAAACCCTGTGGGATCCAGCCATGGCAGTACTCAGGGGGAAATTTTTATCCTTGAGTACATATGTTAACAAATTAGGGAGGGCAGAAATTAATGAATTGGGCATGCAACTTAAAAAATTAGAAAGCAAGGAAATTAAAAATCCCCAGATGAAAACTAAATGAGAAATACTAAAAATTAAGGAAGAAATTAATAAAATTGAAAGTAAAATAACTATTGAATTAATAAATAAGACTAGAAGCTGGTATTTTGAAAAAGCAGATGAAATAGACAAAGTACTGGTCAATCTAATAAAAAAAAGGAAAGAAGAAAACCAAATTGATAGTATCAAAGATGAAAAGGGAGACCTCACCCTAATGAAGAGGAAATTAAGGCAATCACTAAAATCAATTTTTCCCAATTATATGGCAATAAATATAGCAATCTAGGAGATATGGATGAATATTTACAAAAATACAAATTACCTAGATTAAAGGCAGAAGAAATAGCATACCTAAATAATCCCATATCAGAAAAAGAAATTGAAGAAGCCATCCAAGAACTACCTAATAAAAAATTGTCAGGGCCTGAGGGATTCACAAATGAATTCTATCAGACATTCAAAGAGCAACTAATCCAAATTCCAAGAGCAACTATCCAAATTATTTGATATAATAAGCAAAGTATTAGTCCTACCAAATTCTTTTTATGACACAAATATGGTACTGATTCCAAAGCCAGGTAGATCAAAAACAGAAAGAAAACTACAGACCAATCTCCCTAATGAACATAGATGCAAAAATTTTAAATAGAATATTACCAAAGAGCCTCCAGCAAGTGATCAAGAGGATCATCCACCATGATCAGATGGGATTTATACCAGGAATGGAAGGATGGTTCAACATTAGGAAAACCATCCACATAACTGACCATATATATCAACAATCTAACAAACAAAAATCACATCATTATCTCAATAGATGCTGAAAAAGACTTTGACAAAATACAGCATCCATTTCTATTGAAAACATTGAAAAGTATAGGAATAGAAGGACCCTTCCTAAAAATAATAAACAATATATACCTAAAATCATCAATAAGCATTATATGCAATGGGGATAAATTAGAAGCCTTCCCAATAAGATCAGGAGTGAAACAAGGATGCCCATTATCACCTTTATTATTCAACATATTATTAGAAACACTAGCAATAGCAATTAGAGAAGAAAAAGAAATTGAAGGTATCAAAATAGGCAATGAGGAGACTAAGCTATCACTCTTTGCAGATGATATGATGGTCTACTTAAAAAATCCTAGACAGTCAACTAAGAGGCTGGTAGAAATAATCAACAATTTTAGCAAAGTGGCAGGATACAAAATAAATGCACATAAATCATCAGCATTTCTATACATTTCCAACACATTAGAGCAGCAAGAGGTAGAAAGAGAAACACCATTTAAAATCACCCTAGACAATATAAAATACTTAGGAATCCATCTACCAAAACAAACACAGCAATTATAAGAAAACAACTACAAAACACTTTCCAAACAAATAAAACTAGATCTAAACAATTGGAAAAACATTGATTGCTCAAGGGTAGGAAGACCAAACATAATAAAAATGACCATTCTACCCAAATTAATTTACCTATTTAGTTCCATACCTATCAAACTACCAAAAAACTTTTTTACTGAATTAGGAAAAACTATAACAAATTTCATTTGGAATAACAAAAAATCAAGAATATCAAGGGAAATAATGAAAAAAAATGTCAAGGAAGGGGGCCTAGCAGTACCATATATTAAACTGTAGTATAAAGCAGCAGTCATTAAAATATCTTGGTACTGGCTAAGAGACAGAAGGGAGGATCAGTGGAATAGACTTGGGGTAAGTGACATCAGCAAGACAGTGTATGATAAACCCAAAGAGCCCGACTTTTAGGACAAAAATCCACTATTTGACAAAAACTGCTGGGAAATTTGGAAAACAATGTGGGAGAGATTAGGTTTAGATCAACATCTCACACCCTAGACCAAGATAAATTCAGAATGGGTGAATGACTTGAATATAAAGAGGGGAACTATAAATAAGTTAAGTGAACAAATAATAGTTTACTTGTCAGGTCTGGGAAAGGAAAGATTTTAAAACCAAGCAAGAGTTAGAGAAAATTACAAGGTGTAAAATAAATGATTTTGATTATATCAAACTAAAAAGCTTTCGTACAGACAAATACAATGTAGCCAAAATCAGAAGGGAAACAACAATTTGGGAAAAGATCTTAATAACAAAAAAGTCTGACAGGAGTCTAATCACTCAAATATACAAGGAGTTAAACCAATTGTATAAAAAATCAAGCCATTCCCCCATTGATAAAAGAGACATGAATAGGCAATTTTCAGATAAAGAAATCAAAAGTATCAATAAGCACATGAGAAAATGTTCTAAATCTCTAATAATTAGAGAAATGCAAATCAAAACAACTCTGAGGTATCACCTTACAACTAGCAGATTGGCTAAAATGACAGAAGGGGAGAGTAATGAATGTTGGAGGGGATGTGGCAAAATTGGGACATTAATGCATTGCTGGTGGAGTTGTGAACTGATCCAACCATTCTGGATGGCAATTTGGAACTATGTTCAAAGGGCTATAAAAGAATGCCTGCCCTTTGATTCAGCCATACTATTGTTGGATTTATACTCCAAAGACATCATAGATAAACAGACTAATATGAAAATAATTATAGCCGCTTTTTTTGTGGTGGCAAATAAACTGGGCAATGAGGGGATACCCTCTAATTGGGAATTGCTGAACAAATTGTGGTATATGCTGGTGATGGAATACTATTGTGCTCAAAGGAATAATAAACTGGAGGAATTCCATGTGAACTGGAAAGACCTCCAGGAATTGATGCAGCGTTAAAGGAGCAGAGCCAGAAGAACATTTTACACAGAGACCAATACACTGTGGTAAACTAGAATGTAATGGACTTCTGTATTAGCAGCAATACAATGACCCAGGACAATTCTGAGGGACTTATGGAAAAGAACGCTACCTACATTCAGAGGAAGAACTACAGGAGAGGAAACATAGAAGAAAAACAACTGCTTGAACATATGGGTTCAGGTGGACATGATTGGGGATGTAGACTAGAAACCACCGCACCAATGCAGCTATCAACAATTTTGAAATAGGTCTTGATCAATGACATATGTAAAATCCAGTGGAAATACACATTAGCCATTCGGGTGGGGAACTCTGGGGGGGGGGTGTGAAAGGGAAAGTAAGAGCATGAATTAAGTAACCATGTTAACTTTTCAAAATATAAATATTAATAAATGTTTAAAAAATAAAAAATCTAGAAGGAAAGAGAATTAAAAAAAAGTTAGCAATTATGATCAATGAGGATAATTAATGACCTGAAGTTCAAGCAATTCATTTCTCAAACTGAGGAAATTTGTTTCCAGTTCCCAAGGCATCTAACTGTGCTAGGACCTCTGTTCTTTTGTTAAAGGTAATAAGTGGATACCTCTGCTCCTTCTTTATCTAAAAACAAGAACATCATCCCTAAGGCATTTGAAAACAAAGAGGGTTGGCCCACTTTCCCTAGCTTAGCTTTAGGGATCCATCTACCTGAAGAGTAATCCTCTCTCTCTTCTGTATTGTGATGAAGTAATTAGGAAGCAGTTGAGACCTCTAAGCCCACATCCTCTTTTAAAATATCCACCAACTGGGACTTCCAGGGAAGGTCTAAACATTGTATTGTCAGACCAATTAGAAAGAAGGCACATATCCTACGTAAAAGAGGGTACTGGACCTTAGGAAGCCTCATCCCTGTATAAGAGCCATATGAAATAGACCTATCCTTTATTAATAGGTCACATGTCCACATTAATGAAGGATGTTATACTCAGAAAAAAATAGGGCCCAGAAAAGACAATAGTCCAAGGATATCTAAAGCATGCTATGCAGCAGCATATCCCCTTGGCTCAAAATGACCTTTAGCTTGGTTGGCCAATGGGTATATCCATTTCCAGAGAGGGATGTACAATTCAACTTTAATTATTAGTCTGGTAGTAGAGAATATCTTAAAGATAGGGTCATGACAAGTGCTCCAAAGATGGGGTGTGTTTTAAGCCATATGGCTCACATTTTAAAGAGCTTTGAGGTAATAAAGCAGAAAATATTTCAGTTCCTGGTCTTAGTTAGAGGGTGGTCAGGTGGTCTAGAGTCTTCAGAACAAAGAAGTGAATCAAAGACTGTCTCCACTGGTGTCAGATCCAATGGAATAATTTTGCTGATGTCTTATTCTTCATAAAGTATTTTTGTTTGCTTTGTTTTAGATCAGTGATTCCCAAAGTGGGAAGTATTGTCCCCTGGTGGGTGATGCAGCGATCCAGGTGAGTGGTGATGGCCACAGGTCCATTTATTTTTCCTATTAATTGCTATTAAAATTAAAAAAAAATATTTCAAGGGGGGTAAGTAACATTTTTTCTGGAAAGGGGGCGGTAGGCCAAAAAAATTTGGGAACCACTGTTTTAGATGGAGCATTAGACCCACCAAAAACAGAGACTGAAGAATACGTTTACTTCTACTTTGAGGGGTAATGATGCTATGCTGTTCTAAACATGGAACCATTTCATTATCTGAGGATAAATCACATGTTTTTAGCACAACTGCCCCTTTTGGTTAGCCATAGCTTCTATCTAACTCAAAGAGTCCTTAACATTCCCCAAGTATAAGCATAGTACTTCATCATCTCTAGGCAAAAAAAAAAATCTTGCTAATCAATAGCTACATCATTATGCACTTGATTTCCCTAGTCAGATGTCTGACCTTCTGGAAGCCACTGTCTGTCAAAAAAGAAAAAAAAAACAAATCAATGCTACCCTAGGAAGGTGAAAGTGCTTGGCTAGTGGATGCTGGGATCCAGTCCAGCAAGACCCTTTTTGAATATCTTATTCCTTCCCTTGTACAGCATCAACTTGGCCTCATCGTATATAATTTACAAAGGGCTCTGTCTTTAGAGAAATAGTTCAGATTCCCTTAATTGACAGACTTCTTTTACTCAGGTTTGGTTCAGACAATCCTATCAGGAAAGATTGCCTTCATGACCATAGGAAAATCAATTTCTTAATAATCTTGGTACCTTGGTACAATAACTTGTGTATATGTATAATTTGCACTCATAAAAGGGTTTTCCTCATCTGAGAATTAGATCCTCTTGATTCCAAGTTCAATCATTTAGGTGTTGAAATTATCCTATCAATCATGATAATAAATATTATATACATACATGCACATTTGTGTTGAATAACACATGATTTAGTAGTGTTATACTGTAGTGGAAAATCATCAAGGATCATTCCAGTCTTTGTATATTATTTGTCTAAGTCTTTTCTAATACTATCACTACTGTGATTACTAATAGTTAATGTATAAACAGTGCTTTCCATTCATTATCTTATTTGATCCATATTGGAATCCTGTGGGGTTGGTGCTTCACATATTCATTTTAAAGATGAAACAGTCTAAAAGATTTGTCCATAGTTATCATTATCTGTGTAAAAATTGAGATTTGGAACCTAGTACTTCATAACTCCAAGGTCAGTACTTCTCTATTTTTCTAACTTATTAACTTGCAATTGTTTATATAATTCTTTTAGAATTGGTAATATATTTAATGTTGGCAATTGGTATTTTAGCAATATTTTATCCATCACCCATCTTTTCTGAATTAATAATTCATTTATATAAGTCAGAGCCTACATTATTTAATTCCTTTCACATTAAAAAAACACCTGTTTTTTTATCTGATTTTGTTTTCACAGCAAGGGTTTCATCATCTCATTATCAAACCTTCTCTTCTAAGGAAAAAATAACTGAGAAAAATATTCAATACAGTGACCATATCTGGACATACAGACACCCATAGGCACACACACAGTGAGGAATTTATATATGTATATATGTATGTGTCCAAATATATATGCATATATTTGAGTAAGTAGATGTGTGTGTATATATTAAGTATGAGTTTGTATATATACACATACACACACACACACACACACATATATATGGAAATAAATTCCAAATAGTCTTCATTCATTTGATGTAAAAGAAGAGGTATGGTTTTATTAACTGTTTTCTAATACTTGCATTGATTTTTCTTTTCTTTTTTTTTTTTCAGAGCTACCCCATAGTCTGACTTGGTTTTATTCATCTTTTGACTTATCTATGTAAATGTATCTTGTTCTCTTCTTACTTCATTCTCTGCTTACTTCATTCTACATCTGTTCATATGAATTTTCCCAAGTTTCTCTTAATTCTTCATTTGTGATTTCTTTTTTAGTACATAGAATCATGTTACATTAAATTTATATGCAATTTTCTATTTTTTGTCTTTTCCCAGATAAAGAGCACCACTTTGTCTGCAGTTCTTTCTGTGAATTCTGCTATGAATATTCATATGTATTGTTTAAATCCTTGTTTCTGTCTTTGATATTATTACTTGGATTTTGGAGGTTAAATAACTGTATTTTATTATTTTTCTCTCAAAATTAACCTAGAATGGAGGGTACATTTAGTTATGCCAGCAGGGCATAACTTCTCTTACATTGACTGTTTCTATCTTTTGTCATCTTCTTCAATGAGTGTGGTGTTTGGTCAAACCTTAATATTGCTTTCATTTTTATTGCTCTCAATATTAGGGATTTGGAACATATATTTATATGGAAATTTGTAATTCTCTTTTAAAATTCACACCTAGTCAACATATCTGTGAATGCATGAGTCTTTGTGTTATTTTCTTCAATTTCCTTTCTATTTGTATTTCTGACATTTCATTAGTATACCCTGCAAATATTTTCCCACGATGCAATATCTCATCTAATTCTGTTTTCACTGATTTTGTGTAAATTTTTTATATAACTTTAATCAAATTTAGCTATTTTATCTTTTATGATTTCCTCTATCTCTTGTTTGCCTAAATTATTCTCCCACTATCCGCAATAGTGAAACATGGCTAATTTTATTTTTTCCTGTTTTTTAAAATGGTCACCATTTTTATATTCAGAGTATCTATTTGAGCATTTTATTATGTACAGTTTAAGATGTTTTTCTAGATCAAATTTCTGTGAAACTGCTTTTCATTTTCCAAGCAATTCCTTTAAAAATTTGGAGCCCATCCTAAAGTAATTTTTATGTTCTCAGTTTTATCTATTTTTTACCATTTAACTACAAATATACATATGAAATATGTATATTTTATAGATATATACACATATTTGACTCTGTCTATATCATATTTATCCATTATCTTGACTTCAACATGGCTGCCAAATATTTTCTTACACTAGTCATCTTTTTACATTTTCATATGAAAAGCACCAAGTATTTGCTTTTTAATCTATTGAGTCACTACTCACCTACCCTGTAATTAGTACTTTTTCTCATGATTTCCTCAAGATTCCATAAATTTTGCTCATACAAATCAATTGTTATGATTTTAAATCATTACAAAAAGTCCTCTCCGTTATGTTCATGATTGCAATAAATGCATATTTTAATGTATGTAATAATATAATTTATTTAATAATATTATCACCCAACTTTTAACAATTTTGAATTTATCTCCAACTATTTGTCTCCCCTTATTTTTATAAAGATTGTTTTGTAGTTTTACTGATATTAATATTGTTTTGAACTAAATTTTCACTTAATGCTATTCAATTATTCAATGGGAATTTATTGTATTATCTTTATCATTGGTTTTATTTTATTTATAGAAATTAAGATGATTTTCTGGATTATTTTTGTATCCTTATGCTTTGCAGAAGCTATCTTTAAACCCAACCAATTTACTTGATACATACCTATGTATATATACATAGATATGTCTATTTGCATGTATATTTATATACATCATCATCATGCTATGTGGAAACATTGTTTTCCTTTCTTTGATATTTATAGCTTTAATTTAGTTCTCTTTTTTAATTGCTAAACCTACTATTTTTAGAAATGTTACTGAGGAGGAGGGAAGAGTAAGTATTGTATTGTTTTTATATTGCTATTTGTGCTTAGAAATTTTATGTGTCTACACTATGTGTTCAAAATGAATACTAGCTCTTGGTTTTAAATAAATACTTTTGATCATAGTAAAGAAGTCTCCCATGCTTATACCATTATTAACACTGTTGCTATATGTGGTCAAGAATCTTTTCTGCACCTATCAAAATAATGTTTTTGTTACCTTATTTTTGTATTATTGATTCTAATTAAATACTGGTTATATTATTTTTCCACAAGTGTACCATAAGTGAACTTATCATAGCGAATTATTTTAATCTGTTTCTGTAATCTTCTTCTATCAATGTAATTATTTTGCATCAATATTCATTTTTTGAGATTAGTATATTTACTTGTTTCTGGTTTATCTCTTCCTGTTTGGGCACCAAAAATTTATGCCTCATGAAAGGTGTAGTGCATGGATTTCTGTCACTTTTATGCAATTTTTTGTAGCATAGAAAATAAATACTCTTCAAAAAATTTGGTAGAATTCACTTGTATTTCTACATGGCCTAAATCTGTAGGCCTTCTTCATAATTCATTTAGGGCTTAATTGATTTCTGTTTTCTGACACTAAGTTTTCTATTCTTTTTCTGTCTCTCTCCTTTCTCTCTCCACCTCCCCTCTTTTTGGTTAGTTTGGTTATTAACTAGAGTAATTTCACTCAGAGTTCTCTCATTTCTCTCTTTCCTCCTAATTTGGTATCAATTCTCACTTTTGCTCTAATAAGCTGGCAATCCAACCATATGCAGACATTTAATTTAGAAAGAACTTCCATATCATTAACTACCATGAAAAAATATATTCTGCTGAATTACCATGCCATGAAGGTGATCCCAGCTTCTCTCAAGCTAATCTGTGAGAGTTAAAAAACTGTAGTATGTTTTGTCAAGAAGGAAAGGCTCTGATTCTACTTTTGGCTCTTGATCATATGATTTTGTTTTGTGTGTGATAGTGTTGGGCTGATATGATATTTATGGATACTGTATTATTTCATAAGCTAAGCTTTGTAGTTGATAGAAAGAGATGAAAGAAAGAGGCTAAAATTTACATGATGAATTCCCCTTTTTTAAAAAAGCACAGGGCTTGTGGAGTTTGCTTAATGTAATTATAATATATATCAAACTATTGTTTATAGTTGGAGCAAGATAAATTTTATCCTATTATACATGTTAGCCTGATGTTTATGCTAAAGTGTTTTGTGTCAAGCTAATCTTTATGATATATGGTGACATGCAAGTGTTTATGTTTAGTAAGAAACAATTCTAGGAACATTCCGTTCTACAGGATGAAACTGTTCTTTTGGAAAGGACTAATGCCAACTAAATAATTTCATCATGTATGCATAAATATGTGCCTTGTGTATGTACACACATGTATATACAGCATATACACACATGTATAACATATATACATGTTCTTATATATGTGGCACACATATATATATAATTAAACACATGCATGCATACATATATAAATATAAATATAAATATATATATATATATACACATATTTTTTATTGTAAATTCACGTGTCCAACTGCAAATTGTGCCCTCAGGAATGGCTTCTTGCAAAATCTTGTAAAACTTAACTTACAATAAATAAATATATATATATATATATATATACATATATATATACACATTTATATAGTTTGCTATGTATATAGATCTTGCAAACATATATTTATCTGTATGTGTGTGCATCAAGTTTTGCAAACCTTAAATGCTGTATAACTATTAGCTATTATTCTTTTGTGCCCTCTCCCACCTCTATGCCTCTGCAAACGTTGCTCATGTCTGGAATGCTCTCCTTCCTCATTTTTACCCTTTAGAATCCCAACCTATTCAAAGCCCAGATCCAGGGCCATTTCAGAAAGGAAGGTTGTTTTTGATCCTTCCAGGTTTTTGTGTCTTTGCCCCACTTACAGATTACTTCATATGAAGTTTATATTTACATATCTGTGAATGTGTTTCTTTCTCCTGATAAAATATAAGCTCCTTGAGGTCAGGGATTATTTTTTTGTTTTTTTTTTTCTTTTTTNCATATATATATATATATATACACAAATCAATGTATTTCCTATGTGTTTAGACAGAGAGATAGATAAGATGGTGGATGAATAGATAGAAAGACAGACAGACAGACAGACAGACAGATGGATACCTAGGTATAGATACACAGATAGATAGATGTGACCAAAATATGAAAAGACCCCATCCTGACTGTCTCACCTTGTATTCTGTGCATGTAATTGATCCACATTAAATGGATCAAATTTTTTATAATACAGCTCTTTGGCATTAGTGATCAAAGTGATGGAAAGAAACTTTATAAATATAGAAGATGAAGGAACTAAAAAATATCAATAGCTCAACAGAACTCTGTTCAGGGAGGGAGATGACATCGCATTGCGAAGCCTGATTCTCTCAGCTTTACTGCTTTGATGTGAGTAATAAATCTTTTTGACTTCACAATAAATGTCTGTAGGTTCAGCTGTGACCACAATTCTCTATAAAATATAATGGAGGGAGACTACTAGTGGAACACAAAATTGACAGGTAACATTGGAAACTAGCTTTGGGCTACTTATCCAAGGACTCGTCTAACTGAGTATAGAGAAACCTATTTTGATAGGATGGCAACTAGGTATTGGGTTCTATTCACTGATATTGTGTTATAAATCAAATAAACATATTTTCTGCCACTTAGCGAATTCTTTTTTAAGTAGAAGAAATTGTAAATAATGTATTTCATAACATTCTTTTTACTACATCATAGTTTCACAAATACTAAGTATTAAATTTGGAGAGAGGAGATATAGTTTGAAAAACAATCATTAGCCAGGTATATTTTGGGAAGCAAATATTTACCGTACCTATGATAAATTATTGTGAAGAAGTCCAAATGTGTTACAGAAATACAGCTTTTTGTTTGTTTTCATGGAAATGAGGAAAAGTCAATTGTGTAGGGCAACTGATGAGCCTGGATCTGTATTTTTCTCAGGTCTCAATTTAAAAAAACTGAAAAATGTTCCATCTATTTCCACACATACCATTCATATATTACTGAAATTTTTCTCACGTAAGAAGTCTCTTTCATGTTTAATTTAATTTACATATTTCTTTGAAAATGGCATTAAATATCTACTCTTAAAAAAGAGTTCTGGAGTCTAAAGTGCTTATTTTTTCCATATAAAACTCAAAAATTGATAACAGTTGGGTAAACTAATTTCCAAAATGTGTTTCCATTCCTTACATTATAATATTATCCATAAATGTTGTTTTGTGGTGATGGGGTTTGGAGAAGAAAGTAAAATAAAAGTTTTGTCATAGTTAAAAATAAGAAAAATAGCTATTGAAAAGTAATCACATACATTACATTATCTAGAGTAAATAAATGTATATATGATGGTTATTTTTTTAGATTGGAATGACCTATATCTTAGACTATTATGTAAAAAATAATATTAAAAATATTTTAATTTAGCCTACTGGTAGAACTTCTTACATGTATTGATACATGGCCAATCTGATGGAAAGACGAAGAGATACATGAAGATGTGGATAGATGTATGTATGAATAGATAATGGGAATGAAGGGAGGGGAAAGGAAAGAAGAGAAAAGGACAAGAGGAGAGGAAAGGAGAATAAAGGAAGGATGGAAGAATAGATTGGAGGGCAGAAGGAAGACAAATTGAAGGGAGGGAGAAAATAAAAGGGAAATAAAAAACAACAAAAGATATATCATATTAATAGAAATAGAAAAATATATTGACAACAAAAAGTGGTCATTTCATGGGGGAAAACATAAAAATAATAATAGGCTAATGCTTAAAATTATAAGAACAGATCTAAAACCCAGAATCAGAAAAAATATTTCATGAAGAGAACTGAAGATCTTTCAAATAAGATCAAGATAAAGGAAGTTATCCATTATCATAGCTGTTATGTTATATAGTACTACAAATTTTAGATATAGCTATAAAATAAGAACATTAAACTGATAAGCTCAGACAAGGTGGAAATCACAATTATCTATTATATTTTTTACTTGTTTTTTTTCTGTGATCAAAAGAAGTATATTTAAGTTTCACCCTGTTAATACTTCTTTGCTGTTTCTTCTCATAAGTAACCTTTACCTTTAAGTATTTAGATAACCATTCCCTTTGGCATGTATATTTTAAGGATTGCTATTTTAAATTATCTATAGTTTTACTTAAAGTAATAGATTTTCTTCATTCATTTCTTTTAATCAAATTTATTTTTGCTTCCACGTTGTCAGAGATCCTGATTACCACCCCTGATTTTCTTTTAGCTTAGCTAACGTAGAACGGATCTTGCACCATTTATTTTAATTTTAATTCAATTCACTGAGTATTCACTTTTTTCCAGCTTATTCCATTAATTTTCCTTTTTTTATAGCCATAGCCTTTATGCATTTGTAGTGGAAATATTGTAGCCTTGTATATCCCTGATCGATATTATCTGGAGTCTCTCTGCTATGATATTGAGTGCCTTTTACTTCATGAATCCTTGAGGAGTCTCAAGTCAGGGAACTCCACATTTTCCTAATGCCCTGAATAATCTCATCCTTTCCCTCTTTTACCAAATTGTGCTATATGTGCATTTGTGATATTTCCAGGTCAAAAAAATAATATTTTATAGTTGTTCTTATTACTTTTTTTTAGTATGAATGGAAATTATTTTCTAAAGTAATTGCATCAATTTATGCCTTCAACTATAGCAGCTAACTCTCTAATCTTGCTATACTTTTCTTAGCATTTACTATTTATGGTCTTTGTCATCTTTGCTAGTTTGAGTATGTGGTGAAAAATTATATTTGTTTTAGTTAGGAAATTTTCATTTTAAATGATTTGGAGAACTTTCAGATGGATTTTAAGAGCATATATTATAAAACTGCTTTTATATATCCCATATACACTCATCAAGTTCCTGTTCTTACACAATTAAATCAATTTCTCATCTCTCTTGGATGACCAGTCTTTATCAGAAATATCCACTGCAAATAGTTTGCCCAGATAACCATTGTCTTTTCATCATAATGTCAGGTTTTGCTTGAGTAAAAGGTTGTCATTTTTATATAACTGTCAATTTTATATTGTATGAATACTTTTTGTTTCATTCCATTATGAATTCTTTCCATAGTCGTAATAGTTACATATGCCTTGCATTTTCTTCTGAATTTTTATGATACAATTACTTATATTTTAGCCATTTATCCATTTGGAGTTTATTACCATATACTGCAAAAGGTGTTTGTGCAAGCAATTTTTGCCAAGCTCCTCTGTGTGTATATGTGTGTATATGAAACTAGTAGAGTTTTTTCTCTACTTGTAAGAAAGAGTCGTTGTTCTACTTGGGCATATAGATTGCTAGCAGATTATGTTTAATTATTTCTGAGATTTACTTATTTAAATTATGCCATTGATTTATTGGTGCCACTTTTTATTCTTTTTAACCATCAACAAATAATTTTGCATGTACCTACTTGATAGCTTAAAATGTTAAAGTGATATGAAAATGATAGTTATTATTCCCAATAGTTCTTTATTTATTGAGATTCTTAACCTTTAATTCCTCAAGACAATGATTTTTAGTATTTTGTATAGAACTATAAAAAATAATTCCTTATCATATTGCTGATAGGATACTAAATCTCTAATTGCCATCAGCTTTTAATTTATATTACTGGCCAGCCTGAAGTTTCGGTAGTCTGTCCAATTATTTTTTTGTTTTATTTTTAATATGTTGCCCACATGTTTTTACTTAGTTATATTTCCATGTTTAGCATGCTATGAAAGAAGTCACAAGTTGACTATAGTAGAGGAAAACTGAATGAGGAAATAAAGAACCCTATGTTTCTACCTATATTCAGACTTTATCTGTCCCTTCTATGGAAATGGATATCTCCTTTTTTTCCCTTTTTATTTAATGAGTTCTTTGGAATTATAATGGATTGTTGTCTTGTAGATAGTCAAGTCATTCAGAGTTGAGCATCATACATTTTTGTTGTTACTGTCTATAACATTCTAGTTCTGCTCGCTTCCCTTTGCAACATTTGCTGTCTTTTTTTTTTGCTTTTTATTTTTAATTAATTTTTATTTTTAAGTATTTTTTCTATAAGTCTTTTTATGTTTTTTGTTATTGTCTTGTTTGTCATTTTTTTTCATGAAACAATAGCATTCCATTATATTTGTGTACTATATAATTTGTTCAGCCACTGTCCAGTTGATGGAGTTGCATTAAATATTCCAGCTCTTTGCCACTACAAAAAGAGCTACTATAAACTTTTTCTTTTGTACAAGCTAGTTCTTTCTGCCTATCCTTAATCTCTTTGGAATATAGACGTAGTTGAATTATTTCTGGATCAGAGGATATGCATAGTTTTATGGCCCTTTGGGCATGATGCCAGATTGTTCTCTAAAAGGTTTATTTTAGTTCCCAGTTCCACCTGCAGTGTATTAGTGTCATGATTTTTTTTTATATCCCCTTCAATGTTTATCATTTTCTGGTCCTAGGGTTTGAGGTGGTAATGGAGACCTGTTTTAATTGACATTTCATTCCTCTAATCAATAGTAATTTGGAGCATTTTTTCCTCATGACTAAAGATAGTATTAATTTCTTTACCTGAGAATTGCTTGTTCATATCCTTTGACCATTTTTCATTTGAAAAAAACTTTGGATTCTTAAAATTTTGACTCAGTTCTCTTTTTATTCTTCTTTTAAGTGTTAAATTTGGTCATCAAAATTTCTTCATAGCTCTGGTCATTTCATCTCTCAGAAATGCCCGGAATTCCTCCATTCCATTAAATGTCCATTTCTTCCCCTGGAGTATCATGCTTAATTTCACTGTGTAGATGATTTTTTGATTGTAGGCCTATATCATTTGCCTTGTGGAATAACATATTCCATGTTCTGATCTGTTAATGTAGAAGCTGCTGGATCCTTCATAATCCTGATTGTGGTTCTGTACAATTTGAACTTTTTTTTTACCCCCAGCTGCTTGTTTTTAATCTTAGACTTGGGAGTTTTGAAATTGTGCTATCAGTCCGGGAATTTTTAAATTTGGGATTCCCTTTAGGAGATCATCAGTGGGTTCTTTTAATTTCTATTTTACTCTCTTATTGAAGAATATCAGGGCATCCTGAGTCTTAAAATGGTGGATTAATTGATGCTCTACTTCTTTGAACTCCCCCACACAAAGCAAAATAAGATAACAAAACACATCAAAATAAAGAGAAACATGAGCAACATGTCTCACTGGAGTAAAAAGACAGAGTGGCCCAGACAATAGTTATCTTTTGAACTGGCAGAACTCAGAGCAGCCCAACATTCTGCTTCTCTGCCACAGGTAATAAAGCTTCAGAATGAGAAGGTGCACAGAGCAAGCCACAGAGATGGTAGGGAGGCAGACTGACCCAGCTTAAGCCATTTGTCACAGGCAGCCAAACCAGGGGAGTCAGGAAACTTATATTCAGTGGCAGCAGAATGCCTAAAGTCACGTAATGCCAGAGCGGGGAATGGGCTCAGCCTAAGTCACTCCATATGGGCAGTGAAGAAAGAGGGCAGGTGCAGCAGATTACCTGAAGCAGTGAAGCAACAGAGTGACTGAGGCAACAAAGTTCAGGGCAGGGACCCACCTAGCCCAAGCTGCTTAGCTGACACCGAAAATCAGCAGAGCAAGGACTGGCAACATAAATGCTGAATTTAGTTGCAAAAAAAAAAAAAACAGCTGCAAGTTTCCCCCCAGAGTCAATCATCACACCCCCCCCCCATGACAAACACTTTGTAAGAAACAAAGGCAACTGTTCTTACCCCAGAGAAAGAACTCTGAAAAATTGGGGCAGTGTTCCCTCTACACCAGGAACAGAGAATTAAATCAACAAATTGATAAGTCAATGGAAAAAAATAACTAGAAAAAAGACAAAAAGACAAAGAAAAATCTTGACCTTATATAGTTACTTTAGTGATAGGGGAGAACAAAATTCAAACTCAGAAGAGGACTATGCTAAAAGGGAAACATGTGGAGCCTCAAAAGAAAGTGTGAATGGATGTTAGGCTCCAATTGAACCCCTGGGAAAACTTGAGAAGTTTAAAAAAATCATATAATAAGAGAACTGACCAAAAGACAATAGCAAGGGAAAAATTTACTGAAGAAATCAACTTCCTAAAAACTAGAATATGTCAAAAGGAGGTACAAAAATACACTGAAGAAAACAATTCACTAAGGAATACAATAGATCAAATCAAAATAGATGCAAAAAACACATTGAAGAAAACATGTTTAAAGAGTGATATTGGCCATATGTAAAAGGAAACACAAAAACTCAAGAAAGACATGAACTTCCTAAAAATTAAAATTTGACAAAGGAAGTATTGATTGCATAAGACATCAGGAAAAAAATAAGATAAAAATCCAAAGAATGAAAATAGAAGAAATAAAAATTATATCCATAGAAAATTACTGTCTTATAAATTAGATCCAGGAGAGATAAAGAATTATTGGAATTCTTAAAGACCATAATAGATATCAATATCGATATTGATATAGATATATAGATATACATATAGGTATAGATATAGGGGATATATAAATATCGAGATAGAGAAAACACCTATACACACATTAGATACAATATTACAAGAAATTATCAGGGAAAGCTGAACTCTTATCCTGGAAAAAGAGGGAAAGATAGAAATTGAAAAAATCCATCAATCACCTTCTGAAAGAGACCACAAAATAAAAGACCTTAGGATTATTTTAGCCAAATTCCAGAAATCACATACTAAGGTGAGGAGTTCTATAAGCAGCAAGAAGGAAATAATTCAGATATCATGGAACCACAGTCAAGATTACACAGAACCTAGCAACTTCTACATTAAAGGACTAGAAGGCATCCAATATGATATTCTAAAATGCAGAGGATCTAAGATTACAACCAAGAATTATATACTTAGCAAAATTAAGTATAGTCCTCTAAAGGGGAAAAAATAATGCTTAATGAAATAAAGAACTTTCTGATTATCCTGACTGAAAAACAGAATTTAAAAGAAAAGTTGATGAGCAAATTCAACAGTCAAGAGAGGCATAAAAATATAAAGTTAAAACTTAAGTGTTTCAGAAAGATTGAATTGAGTATATTCATGCCTGGGAATGGGTTAATTAAAATATTGGAGATATCCAAGATACTTGAGACACTTAAGATTCTTCAAGATACCTGAAGCATATCAGGTACTTAAAAATTTTATCACTATAAGAATAATGAAAAGGAATATATGTGTGTGTGTGTGTGTGTGTCTGTGTGTGTGTGTAGATATATAAAGGAGGAAGGAAGCTGAATTAGGAGAGCTAATATTCAGAAAGAAAATCAAGAAATAGGAAAGGAGATCACATGGAATGAGGAGAAAAGGAGAGATAGAAGTGGGTAAACTATGAATCATGCAAGGCTTGTAAGAGGCAATATAGTGGAGAAGAAGATTAGGAGGTAGATTATAATTAATATCCATGGCAATTTAGTGTTTGATAAATACAAAGATCCAATATTTGGGGGAAAATTTTACTGTTTGATAAAAAATGCTTGAACAATGGAAAATGTTATGGCAGAAATTGGACATAGACCAACATCTCAGTCCATGTACCAGGATGAAGTTAAAAGGAATACCTGATCTAGAAATAAAGAGTGATACCATAAACAAATGAGCAACGTGAAAAAGTTTAACTGTCAGACTTGTGGGTAAGGGAAAAATTTATGACCATATAAGACATAAGGAACATTATGAAAAATTAAATATATAATTTTGATTCTATTAAAATAAAAATGTTTTGTACAAATAAAACCAATGCAAACAAGATTAGAAGGGGAAAATATAGCAAGTATCACTGAAAAACATCTCATTTTTCAGCAACATGAACAATTTATTCCAATTTATAAGCATATAATGCATTTCCCAATTGAAAAATGGTCAAAGGATATTAAGCAGGCAGCTCTCAGAAAAAGAAACTAAAATCATTTTAGTTGTCTGAAAAATGTTCTAAATCACTATGGCTTAGAAAAGTACAAATTTAAACAACTTTGAGATATTATTGTAATATCTACATGACCAATAAGGAAAATGATAAATGTTGGAGGATGTGTGGTAAAATTGGTGCACTTACACTGTGGGTGTAAAGGTGAACTGATGCAACCATTCTGGAGAACAATATGGCACCAGGCTCAAAGTGCTATCAAACTATGCATACCCTTTGACCCAGCAATGTCACTATTGTGTCTGTATCAAAAGGAGATCAGAGATAAGGGAAAAGGGCCTATCTGTACCAAAATATTTTAACAGCTCTTTTTGTAGTGTCAAAGAATAGGGAACTGAAAGGTTGGTTTTTTTTTTTTCGATCACTTGTGGAATGACTGAATAAGTTATGATATTTGGTTGTTGTAATATTATTTTTCCAAAAGAAACGATGAACATGATGAGTTCAGAAAAACCTCAAAAGACTTATTTATGTGAACTGATGCAAAGTAAAGTGATCAGGGGCAGGAAAACTTTGTACATGGTAGTAGAAATATTACAGGATGATAAACTGTAAAGGACTACAACAAGGCAAGTTTTAAATAAATCAAAAAAGGACTCTGGATGGAAAATGCTATCCACAGCCAATGAAGGAACTGTTAGAGTCTGACTGTAGATTAAAGCATACTATCTTCCACTTCATTTTTCTTCATGATATTTTATTGTATGTATATTTGTATTGTATGTGGATTGTTATGTGTCCTCTTTCACAATAATATGGAAACATGTATTGCATGAAAACATTGGCATAACCTTTATGAGACTCCCTTCTTAGGAGTGAGACATGGATGGAAGTAGAAAATGTAAATCCTCGAATGTCAGAAAGCAATTGTCAAATATTGTTTTTACAGTTAAATGAAAACATTAAATTTAAAAAATTAAAAATGTAAATAAAATAAAATAAAATAAAAACAAAAAAGAACATTAGTTTTCTCTCATTTAACATTGTGTACAGGTCCATTTTTTGTTATTGCTTTCAGGCCATCTAAGGAATTGGTTAGCTTATCTTTCCTGGATCCATTTTCTGGGTAAATTGTTTTTCCAGTAAGAAACATTTTCTTCTACTTTTTCCGTTTTTTGAACTTTTTTTTCTTATTTCCTGCTATTTCATGAAGTTATCTTCCATCTGTCAAATTCTATTTTGGGGTGAGCCATTTTATTCTTTGAGACTTTGTACTTCCTTTGTTAGGGAATTTTTTTGTTCCCTTACTTATTTTGAGGTAACGCACTCTTTTTTTTTTTTAATGAAACTCTTTTCTTCAATAAGTCTTTATTGAAGTTATTGATTTTTCTATCATTTCCTATTATATTTTTCTTATTATTTGTTTTTCTATGCTTTGGAGCTCTTCTATTTGCTCATTTTGGGCTTGACATCTTTTGCATTTTCCTTTGAGATTTCACACATTCTCATTTTGTATTGTTCTTTTTTGAGTTTGCATCTTGATCATCTCTTTTGTTAAGTTAGTTTTCTAGTGTCCAGGGTTTTCTCTGTATTTTTCTTTCTTAGGTGTTATTTTTTCTCTTGATTTTGTTCATATATTGAAGCTTACCTCCATTTCTAGAATGGGGACTAGAATGTA
This sequence comes from Gracilinanus agilis, assembly GCF_016433145.1. Taxonomy (NCBI): domain Eukaryota; kingdom Metazoa; phylum Chordata; class Mammalia; order Didelphimorphia; family Didelphidae; genus Gracilinanus; species Gracilinanus agilis. Next base: position 78,362,253 of record NC_058134.1, on the reverse strand, counting down.
CCACACTCTTAACTGTTCCTAGGATCAACTCAGCTCTTTGAGTCTCAGATTGTGGACTCTGAAGAGACTACCTACTTGTCCTGCAGCCCCAGTTTTCATTTTGAGGTGGTTTTTGTTCTTCTGGGGTCATTGGGGGGGTGGTTGGTGGATTTTTCCTCTTTCTTACTTACCCATATTGGACTGATCTCTTCAGTGTTTCCCAACTTAATAACCAAGGTCAATGGACTTGCCCCTTTGGTTTTTGCTCTCCAATTGCTAAAATCTTCCTTATTCTCAGATAATAAAACAAATAACTTGATATATATTAATACATTCATTGAATGTGTTTTAATAGGTTGACTTTATATATATTTTATGTATTTTATAATAATTTCCAATTTAATTTCTTTTTCTATATCCTCATCTTCTTCTTCCTATATTCTCTAACTCAGTATAAATGTTATCTAAAATACATAAGGGCTAACAATTTGTTTTGCTTGTTTATCTTGCAACTTGACTAAAGTTATTGTATCTTATTACATTTTTTGAATTTCAAGATTCTCTAAACTACCTTATCACCTGCATGCAAAAATAATTTTTCTGCTCTTATTCCCTGTTAAAATATCTATAGTTTTCATATAGAACTATATTATATTATAGAACTATATTAAATTATAAGGTGACAGGGTAAAGTGAAAATTATTTGTTTAGACTTGATTTCATCTGAAAAACTGCTGACATTCCTTTATTAAAATAAAGCTAGTTCTTTATTTTAGAGTAGTGTTGATCATATAAAGGAAATATTATATTATTAGATTTGTACTTAAAGAAGATCATTTTGGCAGCTGAGCAGAGAATGAACTGGAGTGAGGAGAGATTTCAGACAAGAAAACCAACCCCAAAATTTTTGGATAGTTCAAATATTAGGTAAGGAGAGCCTACACCATGTTAATGTCAGAGGACAAAGGGGGATGTATATTATAGAATGTTATGAAGGATAATGGGGGAACTAATTGAATATGGGAGCGATGGTGAGAGCAAGTGTGAGGAGTTGGTTACCCTTTATAATAACAGAGAAGTCAGGAAGAGGTGAGTGTTTTGAGGAAAAAGATAATGAGTTCAGTTTTGAACATGTTAAGTTCAAGCTATCTATGCTACCTTCAATCAGAGTTGTCTAATAGATGGTTGGAGATGTGGACCTGGAGGTCTGTAGAAAGGTAAGAGCTGGATGAATGTATATAAGGGTCTTTTATGTAGAAATGATAATATCAACAACTTAAATAGTATGAAGGAAGAAGAAAAGAGAGGCCAGGACCGGTGGGGCATGATATTGTAGAAAATTCAGCCAAAGATTTTTTAGAAGATATAGCCTGGTAGTTTGACTGAAAGGAAGAGAACCAGAAGAGAGCAATGTCATAAAAATATAGAGAGAAGGAAGAAGGTGATGAGCAACGTCAAAGGCTAAAGAGAGGCCAAGAAGAATTAAGAGGGAAAAAAAGATAAATACATTTGGCAATTAATTGAGCATTGGTAATATTGGGGAGAAAAATTGAATTGAATGGTGAGTTATTTTTTATCAATTTCTTATCTATTAATTGGGTTAGACATCTAACTAACACATGCTAAAAAGAGTAAATAATACGTTTTTTAAAAATAACATGATTATCACATCAATTCTTTTTGTAATAATATTATTTCTAAAAAGAACCGTGTAAACTTTTAAACATGTTTTTCTAATTTGTCATATATTTAGTCCTTTAAAAGAAGAGAAGACAATGGCCCATTGACAGTAAATTGGAAAGCTTTGCAAACACTAAAAAAATTGATATGAAATCCCTTGATGAAGAACTTTAATGAATTATATAGCAGGAAATTAAGAGGGAAAAATGAAGAGAAATCTGGAGTTAGGTTTCACACTGGATGAGCTCAGTAATAAAGAATCTTCTGTAGTTCAGAGTAGAAATGGAAATCTTAAGGAGAAGAGATTCTTTAGGTTGTTAGACACACTAGCTCTCAAAACTCTTTCTGCATACAGACTTGGACTTCAAACATGTAGGCTAGTCTAAAGAAAAAGAAAAAAAATCACTAATATCACATTTGATTGGAAAAGATGGGTATTTTGCCTGAAAATCTTTAATCACTGATAAGAAGAGAAATCCAAGATTCTCCCTTTAAATATCTGGTTCAAGTCTCACAATGCCTTTGCTTACCTGAGAGATATAGCATTCTATGAGACAGATCATATAGTATAGCACATATAGTATAGCATGGAAATGAGATAGATCAAAGTAATAAGACAAATAATGAAGTCCATGCTTCAAGTGACTACATTAATGGAATTTTTTGAATCCACAACACTAGTGGAAATTGATAAAGCTGTTTTGTGGGAAGCAGCTCATGAGAGCTAAATGTGGAGAGCAGCCAAAGATAAAAGTGGGTAAACTTTCATAAAAATAGTGTACCTTGTCTGCCAAAGGGCAGTGAGTACATATTGAACCAGGGATTGCACCAATTGAAGAGTTACAATAAATTTCTCCTTGGACCCTAAGCAACACTGCATAGAGCTGATTAGGAAAATGTTTAGAAAAAACAATAATTCTTATTAAAGGACACAATATGACTTAGATTCTGGGGTATTCAGGATGAACTAAACATCTTTGATTTTGAAATGGATTTTTCAGCTCATCCAGAGGGAATTTCCACCCATATGTGCCTAAACATTCTCTATAACTATTGTACCTTTCCTCTTCTATATTTTCTATGAGGGTGATATGTTGATAAGTTATATCTCATTCTTACCATATGAACATCCCATCTTTTTTATTTGTTCCTTGCAATGCATTCCATTTTTTATTGATTTCTTTATTTACATGTAAAAGCAATTTTTAACAATTGTTTTCTGACATTTTGTAATTCAAATTCTCTTCTTCCCTGTGATGATAAATACTCTGATATGCCTTATATCAGTGCTTTCATGAAATATATATTTTCATAATCTATCATTACTAAAGATATATCACATATATAATAAATACTCATGAAGGAGATGAAGTCCAGGATTAGCATGCTTTGATCTGCAATTTCTAATAGCTCCTTCTTTGATTATGGACAGCATTTTTTTTATCATGAGTCCTTTTGTGTTATCTTGGAAGCTTGTTTTGCTGATAATATTTTAGTCTTTCACAGTTGATTATTATACAATAATTTCCCTTACCTTATACACTGTTGCTCTCCTCACTCTTCACCAGTCATATTTCTAATTAATTTCATTCATCATCTTCTATGATAATTTCATTCATCATATATTACTCTTACTATTTTCTTTTCCACTTTCCCTGAGAAATTTCTCAATTTAAATGTCACAGCCTGCTGAGACCCACCATGCCTCCTAGTGGAGAACATAAGATAGAGGCAAATAATTATGGTCGAATATGCATCAGAGTGATCCAAAAAATATCTCAGTAGATTTTACAAAGCAAATTTTACTTCACTTCCCTTTTATTCTATTTTGACCATCATACAGCAGGTGGATGAGTTGCTGCCAGCTTGTTGAAAGTTCCCAGAGAGGAATTCCAGTCAATAGGTCATTTAGGTCTTTTGTACCACAGGCATCCCAGACATATATAGTTAAATGTCAAAGGAAAAGAGGAAAAAAAAAACCTGAAGTTTTAGCATGGTAACTTATTGTTGCATCATTGTTTAGAATCAAAGTTGTGAAATTCTATCATGGTACTCTTTATATGTAGGTGAGAATAATGTGATTTTTTTTCTCAGTATAAAATCAAGCATGTCATTTATTTACTGAAGCTGTGAAACCTTTTGTGATCTGGGAAAATTCACAGCATGCCCACCATGACCTAAGATAATAGCCACCTGTTCATCAGGCCTGTATATGAGACAGACAGCTATAAATAATAACGACAGAAATTCATGGCCTGAGAGAAAGTAGCCTGCTGCGCTCTTGGTAATTGAAGGGAAATAGGAAATGGGTTCATGCTAGCACTTTCAGCCTGACAGTCATTCGGTGAAAACTGTTGAAACTAGGTAAGAGGGGGTGAAAAAGGTCATAGGAAATGAATAGTCTTGTGAAAGGTCTACTAAGGAACTTGAGTACATAACACTTTTCAGGGATTGATGAATGATAGTTGAACAGGAAAAGAGATGGCAGGTATGTGACTGACCATCAAAAATTACAGGAATGTTATTTCAATGGAATCAAATAGGAATATAGAGGCTTCATGTGAAAGAGAGAAAAACCTAAGAAAATGCTTTTTTTTTTCCTAATTAGAAAGTAGCAAAAAAGAAGAGAATATAAATGAAAGGAGTTTCACATAAAGTTTAAAAATAAAATTAGACAGCAGTTATTTTTATTCATTGCCACTGGTGAGAAACACATGACATAGTTTTATAAATATATGTATATAATAAGGAAATACGATATAATTGGAGCAAGTGAAATTTGGATATAATAAGGAAAGTGACTACAATATTTCAATTAGCTTCCAAGCTATATACCATTTGATAGAAACAATGCTTATATTGTACTAAACTTTATAGACATAGGCTTTTATTTATGGTCAAAATAAATACATACTTACATAAATTGTGCCCTGTTTCTACAGGATCCAATGCCATAAGTATTTCACAGTTTTTAGTATATTAAGGTATCTGTCATATTTATTTTGTTTCCATAAACAATGACATTTAATATATTTGAATCTCACAGAAACAATTAGTTCCCTTGAAATACAAATTTTGAGAGGGAAGCAAAGTTTTGTGCAGAATTTTCCTAAAAAGTAGGTAGTGAGGAAGTTCAGTAGTTAGAATGCTAGATTTTTTGAGTAAAGTAGATAATATTAAATCATACCACAAAAACTAACTTTTGTCATAAATTATACCTTAGCTTCAGTTTCTTTATCTGTAAAATGGGAGGGACTTTAGCACATACTTCACCTGGTAGCTGTAATGACCAAATGAGATAAGATATGATGTATTTTTAAAACCTTAAGCTCCTATGTAAATATATATACATATATAAAATAATACTATTGATGATGATGATGGTACCTATGTTGCTACTGCTATCTTCCTTACAATGATAATACTCTTGGTTTCATTCATTCATTTATTTATTCATTCATTCATTCATCTATTCATCTATTTATTTGTTTGTTTGTTTGTTTATTATTTTTAAAAACCCTTACCTTCCATCTTGGAGTCAATACTATGTATTGGCTCCAAGACAGAAGAGTGGTAAGGGTAGGCAATGGGGGTCAAATGACTTGCCCAGGGTCACCCAGCCGGGAAGTGTCTGAGGTCACATTTGAATCCAGGACCTCCTGTCTCTAGGTCTGGCTCTCAATCCACTGAGCTACCCAGTTGCCCCCTCTTTGGTTTTATTTAATAGAGAGTTCAGTCAATTATGTATTCAGAAAAGGAATTAGAAGTCTTATTAGTTTTCATACTAATGTAAGTGCCTCTTTGCATGCTTTTTTTCAGTCTTTGTCATTTGGTATATTCTCTTCTTTTACTCAGTTTTCATCAAATGCTCAAGTGCTTAATTAGGGCACTAAGGATTTTAATATTTTATCATTTCCAATTACATGTAAAAATTTGAGTTCTAATTTCTTTCTTCTCTCCCCTCTACCTTCATTGGGAAGGAAAACAATTTGATATAGGTTACACATGTGTATCAGTCATGTTGTGAAATAAAACAAAATAAGTTACTGAGTTTTAAGCATCTCTATACTCCCAAACTGTCTATGAATATCATTATATTGATTACTTGTTAAAACAATGATATTTTTTGTGACAACCCTTTGAGATCTGATAGACTTCTAAGAATTCTGTTACATTAAAGAAAGAGTAATTCAAAAGCATTTTGTGGCCTGGAGTTCTAGTAAAATTTGGACAAAACTAATTTGGAGTCATAAATTAGGGATCCTGACTGACATTCTTACTTAAATGTATGACCCTGGGTAAATCATTTAAATTGTTGAGGCTTCAATTTTCTCATCTGTAATTTAAGGTTCTCTCAATTTCCTTTCTACACTAAAATCCAGTGATGATATAAAATTGATAAGGTCATGAGTTTGTATTTCTTTTTCTTTTTTGTTTGACATAAGGTCTTATATTTGTATATGGTCTTGACTCACAAAGGAGACCAAATTTCTGTTTTAACATTCAGCTGTATTAAATTAAATCAGAGAAATTAATCAAATTATTCAATTATTTAAATTAATCAGTCATTTAAATTAATTAATTTTTATGATTATATATAATATATTA
>NC_058134.1:78336229-78350986 GCF_016433145.1 Gracilinanus agilis | reverse complement strand
CTCTGGAATTATATATATATATATATATATATATATTTTTATCATGAGTCCTTTGCTATAGTTTTTGATCATTGTATTGCTGAGAATAGCTGTTTTTAGCATAAAAACAAAGGTTGCTCCTTTGAAGACTTAAAAAGCCTGACTATGAAAATTCCTTCAAGGGGAAACATTTCCTGATCCTATTTCAAACATACATAATACAACAAAAAGAGATATGCATAGACATGGACATGGAGTTCCTAAGAAGATATTAGTCTTTTTCCCCCTAATCTCTCAATTTAAGTTGGAGAGTCTAAGTGCCCATTTGAAACAGATACAAAATAGACACATAAAATTATTCACTGACCATTTTTTTTCGTTACTCAGACTGTTGTGTATTAGGGAGAGAATTAATACAGAAGCCCAGATTCCTTCAACCATAAACTTCTCCCTTTGGGATCAATTTGTCCCTATTAGGGTCCAATAGATTAGGACAAAATTTCTGGTATGGTTCTGGGGCATGGGCTCTTATTTTTTATCCCAGCCACAAAACTCTAAAACTGTAGCTACTGGAATTTTAACTAATAAATAATATGAGGCCTTTCTCCTAAGAATAACATCATCATTTATTAATAGAGGCATTCAATCTATTAATAAAAGATTGTTCCATCACACCTGCCTTTTATATGGAAAGATGCTCCAGGAGCTCTGAACCATTCTTTAATAAGATGTGTCCTCTTTTGGATCAGCCTGATAGTTTATTCTTTGGACTCCTCTGGCAATCCCACTTGGTGATTTTTTGAAAAAGGGGGTGAACTTAGGCATCTTAAATTTTCACACATTACTTAATTCTAGGGAGATCTTGATTTTGGAGGGCTACTCTTCAGGTGGGCTCAGCTTCAGCCAGTGACTGACTTGTCCTACTTTCAAAAGCTTTAAGGAGGGTGTTCTTATTCATAGATGTAGAAAGGTCTTTATACTTTCAAAGCCTTTAACAAAAAGACAAAAAACAAACAAACAAACAAACAAAAAAAAACCCATCCCAACCTAGTTAAGTGCCTTGGGTCCTAAAAAATAAATCACATAAGTTTGGGAAGAGACTGACCTTGTGAAATGAAGGGATTTTGGGAAATGAATAGTTTCAATTTCCTTTGGTATCTCTTTTGATTAGATTTATTTTTATTTTTGCTTTGTCTGAAATCATGATCACTATCCCTGCTTTTTAAAAAAAATTAGGCATGGTACAGTAAATTCTATGCCAGCCTCTTACTTTTACTCTGTGTCCCTTCATACTTCATTTATTTATTTATTTGTTTGTTTGTTTATTTAGGGTAGATAGCATATTGTGCAGTTTTAATTTTTAATCCACTCTGCTTTATCTTTTTGGTGAGTTCATCCTATTTACATTCATAGTTGTGACTACTAATTGTGTTTCCCTTAATCTTACTCCACCCTTTCTTCTTTCTCTTATTTTTGCCTTTCCCTGTTCATAGATGTTTTGTTTTTGAAGTCTACTTTCCCAGTTCATAGTCCTTTTTGTCTTTCATCCCCCACTCCTTTATTCTTCCTCAGGATATTACCTTTCTCAAATATTATAGATATCTTAATTATTTAAACTATCACATTCCCAGGTAAGAATATGCTCAGTTCACCCATATCAAAACACTTTAGTTTTTACTTTAACTTTTTATGCTTCTCTTGAGTGTTGAATTTCTTCACCAAATTTTCTTTTCAGCTCTGGTTTTTTGGTCAGGAAAGTATAAAATTCTTCTATGTCATTAATTTTTCCCTTGACAGATTATGTTGTTTTGCTTGGTACGTAATTCTAGGTGATAGCCCTAGATCCTTTGCCTTTAGAAATATCCTATTTCCTGACTTCTGAACCTTTAATTTAGAAGATTCTAAGTCCTGTGTAATCCTGACTATGGCTCCTCAATATTTGAATTGTTTCTTTCTGGGAGTTTGTTATCCTTTTTGCTTTGATCTTGGAATTCTGGAATTTGGCTATAATATTTCTCAGCTATTTTATTTTGGGGGTCCTTTTCAGGAAGTAATTGTTGTATTCTCTCTGTTTCTGTTTTCCTTATTCAAATATATTGGGAAACTTTTCCCTAATTATTTCTTATAATGTGGTGTGTAAGCTCTATTTTTTTTTAATCATGGATTTCAAGTATTCTGTTGATTCTTAGATTATCTCTTCTGGTTCAGTTTTCCAGGTTGGTCATTTTTCTAGCAAGATATTTTAGATTTGCTTCAATTTTTTCACTTTTTAATTTTTGTTTATTGTTTCCTGCTCTTTTATGGTTTCATTAATTTCTATTTTCATAATTTTAATTTTTATGGCATTACTTTTTTCTTGAGTTTTTGTGTTTCTTTTCCTATTGGCCTAACCCTATTATTTAAGGAGTTGTTTTCTTCATTGTGTATTTTTGTTTTTTTGGCCTTAATTTTCATTTGGTAAATTCTATTCCTTAGGGCAGTGATGGGAAAACTTTTTAAAAAGGGGGCCAAAGGAAAGGAAATGCTCATCTGTCAGTCTGTTTCTAAGGCAACTGTTTTTCATTGTATTGTATCCTACTCATTGTATTCATCAGATTAGGAATAATATTGTGCAGCTGGATAGATCATTTAAGGGGAGTATCTGGCCTGTGGGCCATAGCTTACCCATCACTGCCTTAGGGAGTTTTTTTTTTTCAGTGTTTTTCCCCCAAGCTGCTGAATTTTTCTGTCAATTCTCTTATTTTTCTTAAATTTCTTTTCAAGTTCTTTCAGGGATTCTTTTGAGGCCTGATATCTTTTCACACTTTCTTTTGATTCTTCATATGTTTTATATGTTTCTTTTTTGGCATTTTTGTCCTCTTCTTAATTCATATTTTGTCTTCCCTGTCACTAGAAGTAACTTTTAGGGTCAGTTTTTTAAAATTATCTTTTGCTCATTTTTCTAATTACCCCCTCCCCACTATTATCTATCTGTTAAAATTCCTCTCTATTCCTGGGGTAGAAGGTACACTGTTCCAAGATTACAAAGTATCCTTCTCTGGTACATGGGGTACGATTCGCAGCCCTTATTCCTAACAGTATGTTTATCAAGGAGGTGACCTTTTGCTGGCTTGCTCTGGTGAATTTTGCAGCAGCTGTTTTTTTCCAACTATATTCATCACCCTGTTATTCTCATTCTGTTTGCCAGGTAGTGATGAAACCAGTTGTTAAGATCTTAGGGTTTGTGTGTGCGCATGTGTGTGTGTGTGTGTGTGTGTGTGTATGTATTTATTATTATTTTTACTTTAATTTTCAACTCAGCTTTATTTTTTTCCTACATTCATCAGGGCTTCTTAATTCTTCCTAACTTTCTGTCATCAAGATAGTGTTTTCTGAATATCTGAGATTGCTGATATTCCTTCCCATGACCTTAATTTTAGCTTTTAATTTGGCCAGCCTGACATTTTGCATGACTTACCCTGCATATAATTTAAAGAATGTGACAATATGCATCTTTGTAATAATCCTTCTCCAAACTTAGCCAATCGACTGCTCAATGTTCAGTTCTCAATCAAGAATGTTGATTCTTGATCCTGACACAGATTCTTAAGGAGACATGTAAGATGAGCTTGTGCTCTCAACTCTTTGAGGACTTGACACATTTCATTGTCTTTCACACAGTCAAAGATTTTAACGTAGTCAATGAATCAAAAGTAGGTTTCCATTTTCTGGAACTCCTTTACTTTCTCCATAAAGTTCATCTGCTTCTTTGAAAACCAGCCTTTTCTGGTATCACTGAAACTTAGGTTATGGCATCTTTAAAATGCCTGGCATGGGGAATGAATGAAATTGTTTGGTAATTTGAAAAAAGTTTTAGTGTTCCCCATATTTAACATTGGGACATAAACTAATGCTTCCCAACATCAACTTGATTCCTTTATCCTATATATCAGGCAGTACACCAGTAACCACATCAATATGGTTATCAGTGAGGTTAAGATCATTCATGTAGAGTTCTTTGGTATATTCTTGCAACTTCTTACTCTCTTCTATTTTTGTTAAGTCCCTACCATTTTTTGTCATAGCCATTTTTGCAAGAAAAATTCATTTGATATATTTAATTTCCTTGAAGAAATCACTTATTTTTCCCATTCCATTGTTTTCTGTTTCTTATCATTGCCTATTTAAAAGAACCTTCTTATGTCTTTTCTCTGGATTTCTGTATTTATTTGGATATGTTTTTTTTCCCATTTCTCCTTTTTCTCCTTTTGTACTTCTTTCCTTACCTATTTGTAAAGTCTCTTCAGGTTGCTATTTTGTTTTCTTGTTATTCTTTTTCTTTGTAATATTTTTTGTTACTGCCTCCTGTACAATACTGTGAATCTCTGCCTATAGTTCTTTAAGTAATCTATCTACCATACTGAATCCCTTAAATCTATTTATAGTTTCTACTTCATATTCATAATTGATGTTGTTTAGGACATACCTATGTTGTGTAGTGATTTCCCCTACTTTCTTCTTTTTAAACCTGAATTTTGCATGACATGGAGAAGAAGCTCATGATCTATTCCACAGCCATCTCTAGGTCTTCTTTTAACTGACTGTATAGAGCTTCTCCACCTTTGACTGCAAAGTATATAATCAATCTTATTTCCATAAGTATCCAGGTATGTCCATATATACCATTGCCTTTTAGGTTGATGAAAGAGGATGTCTACTATGGCTAATAAGTTATCTTGACAAGAATATACTAGTCTTTCACCTGCTTCATTGGGTTCTCTAAGGCCAATCTTGTCTGTTATTCCAATTATATTTTTATTTCTTCCTTTAGTATTCTAATACCCAATGATGAATGTGACAGCTTTTTAATTTTGTTTGTATTATTTCTAGGAGATCTAGGAGATCACTCCTAAAAGTGAAGGATTTTGGTTCCTTCAAGATCAGTGTTTCTATCATAGACTTGTGTTACTGTAATATTTAATGATTTGCCTTAGATTTGAATAGATATCATTCTATCTCAGAGTATATACCAGTACCACATTTCTCAATCTTTTTATTGACTATGAGAGTTATTCCTATTCTTCTATGGGATTTTTGCTCAAAGGGGTCTATGTAATAATAACCTGAATTAAGTCCCCTCATAACCATCCATTTAAGTGACTTTTTGATGTTTACTTTTTCTATCTCCTATTTTGATCAGAACCAGCTTGCCTTAGCTTCCAAGTTCCTATGGAATATTTATTTCTATTAAATCAGACTTTCCTTTTGTCAACAGATATATGAGACTCCCTTGGGTTTTGGCCCAGCTACTTCATTAGTAATGGATCAACATGTAATTGTCCTCTACTCTTCCTTAATAGTATAGGGACACCTTTCAACCTAAGGTACTCATTTTTGATGTTTTATATATTTTATTATTTTAATACTTTCCATGGGATTTTCTTGGCAAACATACTAGAGTGATTTGCCATTTCCTTCTCCAATGGATTTACCTTTCATCAGCACTCTCTAATAATAAGTTGTCCATCTTGGGTAAACTGCATGTCATACCTCATAGTTTAATTGAGCTATGCAAGCACTTTCACCATGACAGGACAATGTTCTTAAGAGAAGAGATACATATATGTCTATATAAATATACATAGACAAATGTAAAACCCAGTGGAATTGCTCATTGGCTATAGGAGGGGGGTCGGAGGAGGGAAAGGAAAGATCATGAATCATGTAACCATGGAAAAATTTTCTAAATTTATCACTAAAAAATGTAAAATAAATAAATAAATGAATGAATGAATTCAGATGTACATGTGTGTGGGTATACACAATGTCTTTTGGATAAAATTCAATTTCTTAGAGATGGAGGCTATTTCATTCGTGTCTTTTTATCTTCAGTACTAGATTAATGGACAGGCACATAATTATTCTTTAGCCAGGCCTAGTAAAATACTTTCTGATTAGCCACTATTATTTAAATATGATTTAGTATGGATGTCACAAAATTATTTGCATTTTCCCTTTTCAATATCTATATGAATTGCCTTGAGTACCCCCTTATACCCAACCATAGGAGTATCTCTCATAGTGACAGAGAAAGTGGGAAAATGAAGATAAAGATTAGAAGGTAAATAGAATACGGAAGGCCATCAAAGACCAGCCTCTCCAGTGCCTTTTCCTATTAATTCTTGTGCCTATTTACTAGTTCCCCAGTGTTTAGCCCCACTGTCACAGAGGGACATCTGTGTATTTACTTCTGTACTTGTTTAAGCACCAGAAATCTTCTGAATGTTTAATGATCCTAACTCTAATCTAGTTTTGATTTATGATACTGGTCTATAATTTACCTTCTGGCTTCTGTGTTTGTCATATCCTCCTGGTGATGGAGACTTTAATTCTTGGAAACCAGTTGATAATGATTCTCAAATGCTCTCTGAAAATGAGTTGTTACTGCTATAACCTCTAAGTGTCCTTGGATATTCCAAAAAACAAAACCAGGAATGCGCTTATATGAAGAAAATTAAAGTAAAGCTATTAAATCAGTTTTGAGGCAGGAAACTGATTATTTAAAAATCATGACTAAAATTTTAATGTAACAGTCCCAATTAAGAGAAATCTTCAGAAATGGATTAAATCAAGCTAACATTATATTTTTTTATTGATAAACTTATGAGAATAGCTTTTCCTAAGTGAAATGCCACTATTTTTTTAAAAGGGAAAAGGTAAAAAACAACAAATATATATCTCCAGCAACTTCACAAATAAGCCGTACATAATTAATAAATCTGATCTATTTTAAACATAATTATGCCTTTTCCTTTGTAAATATAAATCTTCAGGGACACTTGTGTGGTTAGTGAGGGATAGCCATTACTACCTTCATATTCAACACAATGAAATAAAATTATGACAGGCATTATGCTAAATATACTATTGTATCACAATAAAACTGTCCTTAGAGCCCAAGTCATAGTAACAGACTATCTTATAATGTAGTCATTTTCAAACTTAAGAATCTACTATGAACCTCCATCCCTCAACTAACTCAATAGATATCATCAAATTGGATCTTTTGTCCAATATTAAATTGTACCTTATAGGAGTCTGAGCTAGGGAAGTTGCTTAATAGCTGATGGACCTCTAAAAATGGTTGAAGGGGGGAGTCTATGCTTCCATGGATCAGAAAATAGATAGCATTTAACTCAGCAATTAATACTACTAATCAGTGAGGTGCATTATTATTTATGATCTTCTTTGATTGTGTTTCCCAGATACTGGAGGAAGTATATGGGAATGGTATGAAGACCAAGTTGGACTAAGGGCTTCCATTATCACTTTCTGATATATTTCTCATCAAGAAAACATAGACAAATCTTTTATCCCAAATATCTACTACATTCTTCCTCAAATATATGTTATATGTTTTAATATATATATTTTAATATATGTCTTTATACACATAAACATACTGAAATAATGAAAAGAAACCTCTTTGTCTTTAATCTAACAAAACTTTTTAAAAAAGAAAAACTGAAGCTCCAACAGCCTAAAACTGACTACCCCCACACAAACCTCTGAATCCAGTCTGATTCAAAGGCCCCTCCTTGGCACGGGATTGGTTCTTATGTAGACCAATCCCATGCCTGGAAGTAGGATGACATGGTCCCTCCCTAGCACAGGATTGGTCCATTCCATAAACCAATCCCATGCCAGGAAGTAGGGTAGGGAACCCTGAGGCATACTGGGGGGTGGATGCAGTCCCTGGCCACAATATTTTCAAAACCCCCTATACATATATACATATGTGTGTAAAGACATGCATTTCTCTGTGTTTCCCTTCAGCTGAAATCTCTTAACTAAAAAGAAGGAGCTCAAAAGAAATGTCTACTGTTATTAAGTTGTGATTATTGTTCATATATCCTTCATAGTATAAGTAACAGCACCACCACAAATAAAGTTATAGAACTATATTTTAAATTCTTCAGAAATCCATGTACATATGAGGGATTATAAAAGAATTCACTTATTTTCCCATTTGATCACTTTATTAACAGGCTTATTGAATGTCTTAGCTAAATATATATTTTTTATTTTTATGTTCAGCATTTTTATTATAGAAAGGGGATAAAGAATGATACACAGTAAAGCTTGGCACAAAATAAAAAAAGCTGAAATAAAGACATCCGTTTCAAGTTCTTCCGGGGTCAACAGTATGACTGACTATTCTAAAATTGTTAAAAGTCAGTATAAAGTAGACATTTTAAATAAATTATTCTCATGAACATAAATGATGAGCAAAGTATTTCCCTTCTTTGCTATGATAAGAGGGAAGTGAGGTAGGGATCAGGAATTGGGAAGTATAAATTTACATATAAAAAAGAAAACATCAAGAAAATAATAATTATTTTTAAATTGGTGACCAGATATACTAGGGGATATTACAAAATTTCTGACTATTTTTTATCCTCACTTAGATGCCTGATTGCATCAACTCCTTTTGCATGTGGGGCTTATGAAAAGTCCTCTAATGATACTTTAGTTTATTTTTCTTTCTGAATACACATAACAGATCCCATAATGGGATTCTATTGTCCTTCTTTTGCATAAATGACATAACTGTAAGGATAAGTAAGGGATAGAGAGAAATTCATAGATTTTTCTTTAAGAGGAAAGGGGAAAAATTTAGATACAACCCCTGGGAAAAGATTCTGGAAGGAGAGGAGGATCTTGGGAGTTGATTGTTTATAACTGTCACTCCTGTTCTAGCTTTCCACTGAGTTGGATCTTTACTCTACCATCCTCTTGAAGAGAGATAATCTTGTGGAAAGATTAGAGATTCCTGGACTGGAGAATTGCCTTGGAGTAGACTGCCTTTTCCTTGGAGTACAGAGAGATTGACCTGTCTGAGATTTACTGATCAGAGATCAACTGGGCTAAGGTAATCCCAAGGGTTTTGTCATCTGGGACTCTGGAAGCCAACCCCAGGCTTGAGAGGCGATTCAGGCTAACAGTGAGTCCTGTCTCCTCTGCCTTCTTAAAGACAATATGGGTAGTTGGTTTAGCAGATAGTCAGATAGCATTTGGGGCTTTAGATAAGAGTAGGGTGTGTATAGGCAGGGCCTATAGAAGAAAGGAAGAGCAACCTCTGATGAGGTGCATAGAAGTTGTGTTGAGTCTAGATTTTGTAGTGTTAGAAACCTTTTCCCTTACTCCAATTATCAAAATAAACTTGGTTTCTAAGCATAAAGGTTTTGTGCTTTACTGGCCCTGGAAGGGTCCCAAGGTCATTTCCCAAAAAATTTACCTCCCTTTGGAGGTAGATACCTCTTTCATAACTAACTATTCCACAGGCCATAGATCTTGAATTTTCAACAAGAGTGAATCTGTTTCCATATCTAATTTTCCTATTTCTGTTTCCCCTCATGACAATGACAGGTTTTATGAAATAGCAGACAAAGGCAAGTTCATCAAACCAACAAAAAAGCAAACCTAACTGGCCATTGAAGGAATTATAATCATGATCTCAGTTTGATGACAGTAGTTATAGCAACCAACTTTTAATAGATAAAAAGTATTATACCTATACTTATCCCTTTTAGAGTACTATATTAATACTGATAACAGCATAGTTACTTTAAATTCATTTGAATTAATTTCCTAGAAAGCTTGTGATATATATCTCTTCATTCACTGTATTTATAATTTAGAGTTCCAAAGTGGGCCAATCACATGATGTCAATATTTTGAAAGTTTTCCTTAAATATTAGTTTGTTATTCAGTTATAAAAACTGATGACCTAGGAGGAATGGATATTTAAGACATTTTTGTGCCACAAAAGTTGCTGTCAGTGTCCTTTGAGAAGGCTTTCGAATAATTTTGTGGAATCTTTATCTTTGTAGACTTTTTTGATTTGACTGTCCATCTCTCACTATTTCATGTTGAGGACATTTACTTCTAAAAAGGAATCATTACATAAAATGCTAAGAGGCCTTGTCTTATAGAATTAAAGAAGAAAATAGGTGTCAGGAGATCTGGGTGAATGTTGACTCTTATTGAAAACAAATTTTGCATTTTATTTTTCCTGTGTGTTTTACTACTATATAAGAACGTGATGAGTCTGCTAGCTCAAGGAATGATATTTCTTTTCGTTTGCTTGTTTTTTCTCTTTTTATTTTATTTCATAGTCCCTTTCACAAGTCTTGAAAAGGGATTCCTCTGCCAAAACTAATAATCAAAAATCTAACTATCAGATTTCACCTTAATCTCCACTCCAGAATATTAACCATCTCTCCTGATTCTATATGCTAGATCAGGGCTGTTCAAATTCTAGAACTGGCTGCTATCTTAGAAGGAAAGTTATGCATGATGACACATAAGGAATCTTAAGTTATGCAATGGATAGGTTCCAGACCTGAAATCAAGAAGACCTAAGTTCAAATCCCACCTGACTAGATAAGTGATCCTGGGCAACTTAACTTTTCTGAGTCTCCATTCATCTGGAAAATGTAGATAAAATGGGGATAAAAAATACTTTCCAGTGTTGTTGTGAAGATAAAGTAGAAAAAAAAGGTAAGTTCTTCGCAAAACTTAAAGCAACTTACAAATGTTAGCTTATTATATTGTTGTTGTTGTTGTTGTTGTTGTTGTTGTTTTTAAACCCTTAACTTCTGTGTATTGACTTATAGGTGGAAGAGTGGTAAGGGTAGGCAATGGGGGTCAAGTGACTTGCCCAGGGTCACACAGCTGGGAAGTGTCTGAGGCCGGTTTTGAACCTAGGACCTCCCGTCTCTAGGCCTGGCTCTCAATCCACTGAGCTACCCAGCTGCCCCTATATTGTTGTTTTAAAAGATTTTATATCTGAGAGAGCAGTCGCCACACTTTTAAGACCTTCTCATCATTAATATTTAAGGTTTACAGTCTTGATTGATTATCTAGGTTCTGATCCATTCCCTTGTCTTATTCTCAGTAATGATTCATAATGGTTCACCTAGATAATCTTTAACTTTGCCTTTGTGTCTAGTATTTAAGAACTACCTGACTTCTCATTTACCTATCACCATTCACTGATGCCAATTTCTAAGTACTTTTGTGAATTTTGTGAGTTATGATTAAATAAGATAATATTTGTAAAACATTTAGTACAGTGCCTGGCACATAATAGACACCATATAAATACTTATTTTCTTAGCCCCTGCATTATTGCAAGCACCTAATCTTCTTCTTTCATTATCCAGTTTTATGTAACCATGCTATATCATAATAAAATTGGAATTACGTCTTACAAGTTATAGGCAAGGGCTTCATAATCCTTTGATTCAATGAAATTCCAGATTTAAAGTACATAACTACATATTGAATATCAGTACAAGGAAATTCTTTTAAAAATATTTTATTTTGTCCAATTACATGTAAAAACAATATTTAATATTTGCTTAAAAAAACTTCTGCATTCCACATTCTCTTTTCTTGTTCCCATACTTTCCCACTTCCTGATGTGACAATTTGTTATAGATTTTACATGTGTAATCATGTAAAACATTTTTCCATAATGGTGAAATTTTGTGGAAGATATCTCAAGGAAATAAAAATTAGGAGAAATAAAGGGAAATATAATATGTTGTGGTCTGTATGTATGGCATTTTTTGTCATGATTCTCTGGAATTGTCTTAAATCACTGTATTGCTGAGAAAAACTAGATTGTTCACAGTAGTTCATTAAAAATATTGCTGTTATTTTGTACAATATTCTCGTTGTGCTCAATTCATATTGAATCAGTTGATATATTTAATAAATAATTAAAGATAAAAGTCAAAGTTTTAATGAGATAAGCAGTTCAACTCAAATTAAATCAATAAATAACATAATGCAAAGGTTTTTTAACTACTTTTAAACAACTGACTTCTTCGATGAAGTCTATTTAGTATGCATGAAGCCCATGTAAGGATCTAATGATCATGTTTTAGTGTATAAATCAAAAATCATAAGATTACAAAGGAGACCAATGATACTGATTTTATTTTTTATTTTAAGATTTTATGGACTTCTGAATAAGATCTCTTGCTATATAGTCAGGAAAAAAAAGACGAAACAATAAAAGAACTTTTGAACAAGGAGCCTGCTGAAAATATCTGGTCATTTAAGAGTGCAAAGGAGATCACCCCTTCCCCTTCTTTTCCACAGTGAAAAAGAAAAAAAAATTAAAACATCTTTGTTACAAATTTACAGAGTCAAGAGAAAGGATTTCTGAAGTGAATATATCCAAAAACTATGTGACATCTGTGCCTTCAGCCCATCACCTCTCAGTCAGGTTATGAGTATTGTTCTTTATCATTATGCCTTTGAAGTCATGATTGGTCATTGGAGCCCCAAAGATTATTTCTATGAATTTCATAAGATAGGCATATATCTCTCTTCACTCATTTACAAAAATACTTTATTCTTTTTCACAGAAAATTCAAGAATACTAAACAGATTATAGTATTGCTTTAGGGCAGAATTTATTTTAAGACTTTTTATCTGAACACTGTGAAAAGATAGAGGTAACAGGTACAATAGCAATTTAAATTTATATACCACTTTGAAACTTGCAAAATGATATACAAACTATGACATAAGATGTGCATTTTTGTATCCATATTTTACAGAAGTGGAAGTATCAGAGTTGGCATATGAAACTAGATCCATCCTAATGATCAATGCGTTTTCCACTCCGTATTCTGCAGGTAAAATCTTCCATACCCCAGATAAGCTTTGTATATATAACATTATGTATTTTGGCTTGACTTTGCTAATAAAATTTTCAGCAGCAAAAGGAAAGGGGGAATAGAAAATAGTGTTTGAATGGGCATGCTAGGGAATGTATTAGTATATTTAATTTGAACATTAAACATTCTTACTGGTAAGGAGTAGTTTGAATATATTGATACAATTAGGAACCAATTAGGAAAGACCCAGAAAGTTTTGTTCAAAATGTATTTTACTTGACTGCTTTTTGTCACTTTCATTTTTTTGTGCAACATCTAAATAGATATAGTATGGAAAATATATCTTCTTTACTCACCATATCCTGTTAAGACTCTACAAATGTGTATTGAATAAACTATTCTACTTAGTGGAGACAATGAACTACAGGGGCACTGGTCTCTGAAGCTAAATATTGATAAAGAAAAAGATTAGAAAATTTTATCCTCTTAAAAAGTGATGCACACAGAGTTAGTCTCTTTTTGTTGAGGGAGGTTGGGAGGGAGGAAGGAAAGGAGGAAAAAGGTGGAATCATTCAGGTGAGGATACATGTCTTTAATTATCTTGGTGAAATGCAATTCTATTGCCACTGGAAGTCTGTCCCCTGCTTGTTTTTAAAATTCCTTTGGACAGTACCAGATTTGGAGTCAGAAAAATCTTGATTCAAATTAAGTCATTGCTACTTATGTTTTACATGATCTTGATTAAGTCATTTAAGAGAGAGTCAGAGACAGAGACAGAGGCAGAGACAGAAAGACAGACAGAAACAAACAAAAGCAAAGAAACAAAGAAATTAATTAATGGTCTCTAAGACCCATTTTTAGCTCTTCATAGAAAACTATAGGTATGTACCATCAGTGTGGAAAACTCAGACATCCAATAGCTCACTAGAATGATTTTGCCAAGGGTGGGATAAACCGGCAAAGCTCAGACAATAAGAGGCCAAAAGAGGTGATGGTATGAACATGCTCACTAGATCCATTGGCTCAGGAGATGACTGACAGTTCATATTTTACAGTTTTTCAGTCACTTACTGACTACATTACTTTGATTTCCACTTCTATACTTACTGATCTCTGTACAGGTAACAACCACTAAAAGCCTCATTTCCCTCAATTCTAAAATATTACCATATCCTCCATGTTAAGGGGACTAACTGAAATGAAGTATGTTAATCACTTACGAATCTTCTATATTTATCAGTTATTATTATTGTCACCAAGTGGGGTGATCAGGGAAATCACCAGTTCATTTAATGAATTCTCCATGACAGGTGATGAAATGACATTCAGGCTATTTCTTTATGACCTCCAGGTGCCGAGCTGAATGGATATCAAATAATGGATCTACCTCCTGATGACTGAGAATCAATTGCATCTCCAAGATCTAGGATCATACATCTAAAACTGGAAAGAACTCCAGCAACTATCTAAAATAATCTCCTCATCATATGGATGAGAAAACTGAGGTGCTAAAAAATTTAAGTGACTTGCTCAAGGTCACATAGGTTCTCCCTGTATATTTTTCTCCACCTCTCACCTTTCCCTCTCTCTTTATTTCCATCATTGTCCATTTATCTTTTTCTTGATGTCTTCTTCTAAAGTGAAATGAGTAATTTCAGAGGATTTGAGGTGAAGGTGCTTCTTCTTCAAGAGTAGTTCATAGCAATTGGCAGCTGAGTCACATAGCAAATAAAGTGTACTTGTACTGGGACTGAGAGGAAACTATTGCCCATGCAGTTTCCTTCCCTTACAATAGTCAGTGGCTTCTGAGGCAGGTTTTCACATCAATGATAGATTTACAATTCCATGTGGCCCAAGAGGAGAGGAGAGTTTCTGAGAAGTAAGTTTCCAGCTTAATTAGAAGCAATGGGGATACTGAGGTTTAAAACAGAGCAAATGGCAGTAACAGATATGGATATGGCTGCTCAGCTTGATAAGGGAATACCTTCCTTCCTTCCTTCCTTCTTTCTTTCTTTCTTTCTTTCTTTCTTTCTTTCTTTCTTTCTTTCTTTCTTTCTTTCTTTCTTTCTTTCTTTCTTTCTTTCTTTCTTTCTTTCTTCCT
>NC_058134.1:78324616-78333352 GCF_016433145.1 Gracilinanus agilis | reverse complement strand
CTTCCTTCCTTCCTTCCTTCCTTCCTTCCTTCTTTCCTTCCTTCCTTCCTTCCTTCCTTCCTTCCTTCCTTCTTTCTTTCCTTCCTTCCTTCCTTCCTTCCTTTATATTTTATTTTCTCAATTACACCTAATAACGGTTTAAACCAGAGCAAATGACAGTAAGAGATATGGATATGCCTGCTCAGATTTTCAACATGTTTTCTGATAGTATAAGATCCAAGTTGTCTCCTTGTCATTTTTCCTTCCTACACTTCCTGGAGAAGATAATTAATTGATCTGAATCATGCATGTAGTATTATGCAAAATATATTTCCATATTTTCCTTTTTGTAAATGAATATTCATATAAAACCAAAATCCCAAAATAAAACCCCAAACTAAAGAGAAAAATGGTATACTTTGATTGTCATTCAAACTCCAACAGTTCTTTTTCCAGAAGTGGATAGCATTCTTTATCAGAGATCCTTCATATTTGTATTGTTAACAGTAGCTAAGTTTTCACAGTTGATCAACATGTAATATTGCTGTTCCTGTATACAATGCTCTCCTGGTTATGTTTATTTCACTCTACATCAGTTAATGTAGGTCCTTCCATCCTTTTCTTAAATTATCTTGCTTATAAATTCTAATTGTACAGTGGTATTAAGTCACAATCATATACCACAATTTGTTCAGTCATTCCCCAATTGATTGATATCCCCTTGATTTCTAATTCTTTGCTGCCCCAAAGAGAGCTGCTATAAATATTTTTGTACAAATAAATCCTTTTCCTGCCTCCTTTTAGAAATTTTTTTCAATATAGACCCAGAAGTGATACTGAAGGATCAAAGGGTATGCAGAGTTTCATATCCCTTTGGGTATCATTCCAAATTGCCCTCCAGAATGATTGGATCAGTTCACAACTCCACCAAAAATGTATTGGTGTCCCGATTTTGCCACACCCCCTCCAATATTTTTGACTTTCCTTTTCTATCACTGGCCAATCTAATAAGTGTAAGGGCAAACTTGGTTATTTTAATTTGTATTTCTCTAATTAAGTGACTTGGGACATTTTATATGATTATTTATGACTTTGATTTTGTCATCTGAAAACTATTTATTCATATCCTTTGACTATTTGTCAATTCTAGAATGGCTTATATTCTTATAAATTTCTTTTGACCTTATCTTGGTATAAGATGTGAGATGTTGGTCTATATCTTGTTTTTGTCATACTGTTTTCCAATTTTCCCATCAGTTTTTGTCAAATTGTGAGTTCCTATCCCCAAATCTGGGATTTGGGGTGTTTAGCACACAATAGAATGCTAAAGTCATTTACCACTGTATATTGGATATCTAATCTGTCCCTCTGATTAACCTTTCTATTTCTTAGCCAGTACCAGGCTGTTTTGACAATTAGTGCACAGTTTGAAATCTGGTACTGCCAGGCCACCTTCCTTCACATTTTTTTATTAATTCCCTTGATATTCTGGATCTTTTGTTCGTACAGATTAATTTTATTATTATTATTAGTTCTATAAAACAGATTTCCAGAAGTTTGGTTGGTATTGCACTGAATAAGTAAATTAATTTAGCTAGATTATAATTTTTATCATATTAGCTTAGCCTACCCATGAAAAGTTATTGTTTTTCCTTTTTTCTGGATCTGATTTTTTTGTTTATTTATTTATTTAATTTAGAATGGTTCCCCATGGTTACATGAATCATGTTCTTTTCCTCCCCTTCTCCCACCCTGCTCCTGTAGTCAATGAGCAATTCCACTGGGTTTTACATGTGCAAATCAAGATCTATTTCCATGTTATTAATATTTGCACTGATTAGTGATCATTTAGAGTTTACATACCTAATCGTATCCCCATCAAAACGTGATCAATCAGTTTTTTTCTTCTGTTTTTCTAGTCCCACAGTTCTTTCTCTGGATGTGGACAGCATTCTTTCTCATAAGTCCCTCAGAATTGTCCTGGATTATTGCATTGCTGTTAGTAGAGAAGTCTATTATATTTGATTGTGCCATGGTGTATCAGTCTCTGTGTACAATGTTCTCCTGACTCTGCTCCATTCACTCTGCATCAGTTCCTGGAGGTGTTTCTAGTTCACATGGAATTCCTCCAGTTTATTATTCCTTTGAGCACAATAGTATTCCATCACCAGCAGATACCACAATTTGTTCAGCCATTCCCCAATCCAATGGCTTCCCCTCATTTTCCAATTTTTTGCCACCACAAAGAGTGTGGCTATAAATATTTTTATACAAGTCTTTTTTCCTTATTATCTCTTGGGGGTATAAACCAAGCAGTGCTATGGCTGGATCAAAGGGCAGATAGTCTTTTAAAGCCCTTTGGGCATAGTTCCAAATTGCCAGCCAGAATGGTTGGATCAATTCACAACTCCACCAGCAATGCATTAATGTCCCAATTTTGCCACATCTCCTCCAAAATTTATTACTTTCCTTTGCTGTCATTTTAGCCAATCTGCTAGGTGTGAGGTGATATCTCAGAGTCATTTTGATTTGCATTTCTCTAATTATTAGAGTTTTAGAACACTTTCTCATGTGCTTATTGATAGTTTTCATTTCTTTATCTTAAAGTTGCCTATTCATGTCCCTTGTCCATTTATCAATTGGGGAATGACTTGATATTTTTGTACAACTGATTTAGCTCCTTATAAATCCGATTAACTAGACCTTTGTCAGAGGTTTTTGTTATAAAGATTTTTTTCCCAATTTGTTGGTTCCCTTCTAATTTTTGTTGCATTGGTTTTGTTTGCATAAACCCTTTTTAATTTAATGTAATCAAATTATTCATTTTATATTTTGTAATATTCTCTGTCTCTTGCTTGGTCTTAAATTCTTTCCTTTCCCAGAGATTTGGCAGGTAAACTATTCTATGTTCACCTAATTTACTTATAGTTTCCTTCTTTATATTCATGGCATTCACCCATTCTGAACTTATCTTGGTGTAGGGTGTGATATGTTGATCTAGACCTAATCTCTCCCATATTGTTTTCCAGTTTTCCTAACAGTTGTTATTATTAAAAATGATGAAGGTAGGGGGCAGCTGGGTAGCTCAGTGGAGAGAGAGTCGGGCCTAGAGATGGGAGGTCCTAGGATCAAACCGGGCCTCAGCCACTTCCCAGCTGTGTGACCCTGGGCAAGTCACTTGACCCCCATTGCCCACCCTTACCAATCTTCCACCTGTGAGACAATACACCAAAGTACAAGGGTTTAAAAAAAATGATGAAGGCTGAGATTAAAAGGGAGAATAGTATTTTTTTTTTAAATTTTTTTTTCATTTTTTTTTTAAACCCTTGTACTTCGGTGTATTGTCTCATAGGTGGAAGATTGGTAAGGGTGGGCAATGGGGGTCAAGTGACTTGCCCAGGGTCACACAGCTGGGAAGTGGCTGAGGCTGGGTTTGAACCTAGGACCTCCTGTCTCTAGGCCTGACTCTCACTCCACTGAGCTACCCAGCTGCCCCGAGAATAGTATTTTAATAAAAGCCATGATGATAGAGATAAATCAACCATGCGCCTGTAAGAAACCTATTCCAACGTCTCCTCAGCCATTTTACCTTTTGCATCCTCTCGTGCCCAGGTAACTCAAGAGAGCCCGCCCCACATGATTCCAGGAGTCTTATCCCCTCTCTTACATCATCACACTTCCTGTCTCCTCCATTTTTACAAGAGGAATCATGGGAAATATAGTTTTCCAAAGTCCCCTAAAATGTCGACAGGAAGTTTGTCATATAATCTACATACCTTAACACTCAAATGAGCCCCAAATGCCTCTAAATAGAACCCCAAGTGATTTTAACTAGCACACAGTTTTTGTCAAATAGTGGGTTTTTGTCCCTAAAGCTGGGATCTTTGTGTTTATTGTACATTATCTTGCTGAGGTCACTTACCCCAACTCTATTCCACTGATCCTCCCTTCTGTCTCTTAGCCAGTACCATATTATTTTGATGACTGCTGCTTTATAGTATAGTTTAATATCTGGTACTTCTAGACCTCCATTCTTCATTTTTTTTTTCATTATTTCCCTTGATATTCTTGATCTTTTTTTCTTCCAAATGAACTTTGTTATAATTCTTTCTAATACAGTAAAATAATTTCTTGGTAGTTTGACAGGTATGGCACTGAATAAGTAAATTAATTTGGGTAGGTTTATCATTTTTATTATGTTAGCTCATCCTAACCATGAACAATTAGTGTTTTTCCAATTGTTTAGATCTAGTTATAATTGTGTGGAAAGTGTTTTGTAGTAATGTTCATATAGTTCCTGTGTTTGTCTTGGAAAATTGGATCTGATTTTATTCGTGTAAAAAGTTTTATAATTGTTTTCATGTAATTCCTGTGTTTGTCTTGGCAAGTAGCTTCTCAAGTATTTTTTATTGTATAAAATTATTTTAAATGCTATTTTTCTTTCTATTTCTTACTGCTGTACTTAGTTAGTGATATATAGAAATGCTGATGATTTATGTGGGTTTATTTTGTATCCTGCAATTTTCCTCATATTATTTCAACTAAATATTTAATTAATTCCGTAGGATTTCTAAGTATACCATCATATCAGCTGTAAATAGTGATATTTTTCCCTCATTGTCTACTTTAATTCCTTCAATTTCCTTATCTTTTTTCTAAAGCTAATATTTCTAGTAAAATATTAAATAATATTGATGATAACAGGCAATCTTGCTTTGGCCCTGATTTTATTGGAAAGGCTTCTATTTTTTCCCATTGCAGATGATACTTCTTGATGATTTTTAATAGATATAACTTATCATAAGGAAAGGCCCATTTATTCCTATATTTTTATAGTGTTTTTAATAGTAATATGTGTTTTATTTTGTCAAAGGTTTTTTCTGCTACTATTGATATAATTATGTGATTTCTGTTAGTCTGGTTATTGATATAGTTATTTATGCTGATATCTGTCCTAATATTAAAGCAGCTCTACTTCTCTGTTATATATCCCACATGGTCATAGTGAATGATCCTTGTGATATATTACTGCATACTCATCGCTAACATTTTATTTAAAATTTTTGTAATTGTGCATTAGACAAATTGGCATGTAATTTTTCTTTCTCTGTTTTTGTTCTTCCAGGCTTAAGTATCCGCAATATGTCTGTGCCAGAAAAGAAACTTGGTAGGATTCATTCTTTGCCTGTTTTCCCCAATAGTTAACATAATATTGAGATGAATTACTATTTTAAAAGTTTGATAGAACTCACTTGTAGATCCACCTGGTATGGGGGATTTTTTTTCCCTTAGGGAGTTTATTGATGCCTTTTTAAATTTTTTTCTTAGATGAGATTGTTTAATATTGTTTCCTCTTTTTTTAATCTGGGCAATTTATATTTTTGTAAATATTTATCCATTTCACTTAGATTTTTAGATTTATTGGCATATTCTTGGGCAAAATGACTCCTAATGATTGCTTTATTTTCCTCTTCATTGATGGTGAATTGGCACTTTTCATTTTGGATATTTTCTTTAATTGGGGATTTTTGATTTGTTCTTTTTTTAGATTTTTAAAAAAATTTCAGCCCTAGTTCATTGATCTGCTTTTTCTCTATCTTATTGATAGAAGTGTTTGGAGATATAAATTTTCTCCTAATTATTGCTTCAGCTATACCTCAAAACCTTGTTATGTTGTTTCCACATTCCCATCTCTTTAATGAAATTATTTCTATAATTTGTTTTTTGACCCACCCATTTTGAAGAATTAGTTGATTTAGTTTTCAATTAATTTTAATTCCTCTTTCCCCGGACACTTATTAATGATAATTTTTATTGCATTATGA
This sequence comes from Gracilinanus agilis, assembly GCF_016433145.1. Classification (NCBI taxonomy): domain Eukaryota; kingdom Metazoa; phylum Chordata; class Mammalia; order Didelphimorphia; family Didelphidae; genus Gracilinanus; species Gracilinanus agilis. The sequence goes on along the minus strand of NC_058134.1, from coordinate 78,327,548 downwards.
TCTGAAAAGGATTAATTTTCAGTTTTTCCTTTTCTACATCAGGTTATTAAGTTTTCATGCCCTACTTATGTTGTTGGTTTTTGTGTAGGTCCCATGTACTACCAAAAAAAAAAGGGGAATATTCCTTTCTATCTCCATTCAGTTTAGTTTTGCCTTAATCTCTTTGTCCCTTTCTGAGTTTGTTCTTTTATGTCTCCATAATAAATTTTTTTGTTTAGGTATTCTTTTTTCTGTTTGCTTATTTTTCTAGCCCTTTTTTTTTGCCTTTTTTTTTTTTTTAAGATAGGCTCTGTTCTCAAGATAGAGAAATGATTCTCTTAAATTTCAATTTTTTCTTCCTGCTACCCTCACCTCTAGTTCTGGGATTTCCTTACATTTAGTTCTTCCACAGTGGTATGATGGTGAACGTATGGCATGCATGCCAAAGACAGCAGGCAGAGACCTCTCTGCGGGCATGTACACCATCACCATCCAGAGTTAGTTACTAGAAAGGCAGAGAGACTCATGCAGAGCTGCTCCCTTCTCCCTCTCCACCACCCCTCCCAGCCCCTCTGCCCATTAGAAGTGCTTACTCCCTCCCCTGAACAAAAGTGCTCAGGTCACTCCCCTTCCTTTTTCCCTCACCTGTCTGGGGTAAGGTGGTTGGGGGTATGAGTGGGCACTTGGAATGTCGGGGGGCACGAATCTGGGGGAACAGGGCACTACACACACACAGTGGCAGAGGTAAGACAGAGCACACAGACTGAAAGGTTCACCATCCCTAGTCTAAGAGATGGGAGCTCTGAAATTCTGAGCTCCCACTTCTGATTCGGTTTCTCCCAATGCCTGCTGATGGCTTACAGGGCTCAGAGGACTGTGAACACCTTGTGCTGAGGCTCATGGCCTCACCTTGGTCTTGGGTAGGGTCTGGGCTACATTCTCAGGTGGCACAGGCCAAGTACACTGAATACTTGTACTAGGTCTTGGGGGCCTCACTGCAGGCTCGTACTCGAATTTGGAATGTCATGGGGTAGGCAATGGGCTGCTCTGCTTTTTGCCTTAGGCAGGGTCTTGGGGTCTTGAAGTTGGCTTAGGCTCAGGTTCAGAACCTGAAGCAATGGAGATGGGGTTAGGAGGTTGGCTCTTGCCTTGAGCCATTAATCCTTGGTGTGGCTTGCTATGGGCATTGCTCCTCTCTTACCCCAGGGAAGCGGATCCTCTCTGCCTACTTTCCAAGTTATTTACTGCAGTAAAATTGTTTCATACCTTCCGTTGTTGGTTCTGTCACTCGAGTATTCATTTTAAAGTATTATTTTAAGGTTGGTTGGAGAGGATTTTCAGAGGGATTCAAGCTTTCCACACCTCATACCTTGCCATCTTGGCAGAGAGATTTTTCTAATCCATTTTGCTCGATTGAAAAATAATAGAATAGTCTACATTAATCTCATGCAATTTCCTACTCAAATAGCAAATGTAAGGAGTTAAACAGTGGATGTGTCTCAGAAAGAGGGTTATTTGTTCAGCAGCACTCCCAAATAGTTTTCTGAGGATAGTCTAAATCACAAAAGAACATCATAAGTCTGAAAGACATTGTGAATGGCTGTATAGAAGAGAGAGATTTCACAAAAGCATCATAATACTTTTAGTAGAAACCAAAATTTAGTCCTCTTCTGGAAAGAGTAGTAGATGGATGAATTGAGCCACCTAACATTGCAATATCTGTTCCTGTGGGTCCCATATCTCTTTTACTTTTTTTTTTGTATAGGTGAAACAACAGCTTACCCATACCCTTTATGCCTTTTGTACTTTGATATTTGTTTAGTTTTTTGGGGACCCTGTTAATTCACCTAAGGAGAGACCTAAATTTCAGCTATATGGTGTGCATGAAGTTTTCTTTGAGCAATGAGATAAAGAGAAACTGACCTCCTTGGGAGTCCCAAATCAGAATTTGACTGGTTCCATGTGAGCTCAGTGTCTGGGGAAGCCCTGGGCCTTAGTTTGTTTTGAAATCCTTCTGAGTGTAAGAGAGTACTTGCATATCCTTTCCAGCCCTGAAGTAATGATTGGAAAATATATACATTTATTTTTATTATCTCCTGCATTTTATCTTTTTTAGGTCAAGAAGAGACTAGCATTTTGACTCTTGTCAGCAGAGAGAACTGGGAAAAAGGTTTGTCTTAACTTTTAAAAAGAATGATCCAACATCCTTCAAGAAAGGAAACACAATGGAATTTTTTGTAAAGTTAAACTTCCTTCACATTGAGCATAACAAGTAATCTCTAAGGAAATGCAGGGCTGGCCACTATGATTGTCATTTCTATTCTGGGTCATGGGCCCATTCCATGACTAACTGGGGATGATATTTGTCATGAATTTATAATGAAAATGGCATTCATGACATATAATGAAGTTTTGTAAAGCACTTTTGTCTTTCTGTCAACTTCATTTCCAAATATACCTTTTAAACTTTCCCTACACAAAAAATTTTTTAATCACTTACAGTCAAAATAACCAGCACATCAACTATTGCCTCACAATAGACAATGGCCTATACTCATAAGTTCTTTATGCAAAAAAAAGAGAAAGGTTCTTTTTTTTCATTACTGCTTCAGAGACAAGCTTGTTTACTATTATTGCCTAAGGTTCAGTTTTTTATTGTTCTTGATATGATCTTTTAAATTATTTTAGTCATTTTGAATATTGTATTCCTGATTCTATTCATTTCATCATACATGTGTTCATATTAAGTATTCATTTAATTGTTCATTATTTTAGTTTTTATTGTATTATTAGTTCATTAAACTCATGTGCAACAATTTATTTTACCATTCTCCAAATGATGAATATCTATTTTTCCCATTAGCTAAAACAGAAAGTGATTTTTTATAAGTATATATATACATACATATATATATATGTATATATGTATATATATATATATATATATATATAT
>NC_058134.1:78294023-78323837 GCF_016433145.1 Gracilinanus agilis | reverse complement strand
AAAAAAAAAAAAAAAGGCTATCCATTGCATAGAAGAAACTGATAGAGTCCAAATGCAGATTGAAGCATGTCATTCTTTGCTTTATTTCCTATATGAATATTTTCTTTAGTGTGATAAGTGTCTTCTTTCACAATATGTTGAATATGGAAATATGTAATAAATGCTAATACATATATACTACCTATAACATACTACCTGCAATTGTGGGGAGGAGATGAAGGAAGGGGAGAGAGAAAGAGAGAGATAACATGGATTTCAAAATGTCAGAAAATGATTGCTGAATCAATATCAAATCTAGGGGAAAATACCAAAAAAAGGAGTTAAGTAGATCAAAGAAAAAATTTTAGAAATAATAAATGATTTCAATAAGGGAACAAAAAGACAAACATTCTAAAATATATGGTATACAACTAAAGAATACTTAGGAGAAATTTTATATCTCTAAATGCATAATCAATTAAAGAGAAAAAAAGAGCTAATCAATCAACTGAACATTCAATTAAAAAATTAGAAAAAAGAACAAATTAAGATTCCTCAATTAAAGACCAAAAGGAAATCTAAAAATTAAAGGAGAGATCAATAAAGCTAAAAGTTAAAAAATTAAACTAATAAATAAAATCAGGAGCTTGTTTTATGAAAAAAATAAACCATTGGTTAATTTGATATAAAAAAAAAGAAAAACAATACTAGTATCAAAAAGTGAAATGATGAATTCATCACCAAGGAAGATGGAATTAAAGCAATTATTAGGAGCTATGTAGCCCAGTTATATGCCTGTAAAACACAATCCAAATGTGCAAAGAAGTAATAAAATGTCTTCCATCATAGGTGATATGATATATACATAAAATCCTAGAAATTCAATAAAAATTGATTGAAATCATTAATAATTTTGGCAAAGTAGCAGGATATTAAAAATAAACCCACAGGGGGCAGCTGGATTGAGAACCAGGCCTAGAGACGGGAGGTCCCAGGTTCAAATCTGGGTTTGAACACTTCCCAGCTGTGTGATCCTGGGCAAGTCACTTGACCCCACTTGCCTAGCCCTTACCACTCTTCTGCCTTGCAGCCAATAGACAGTATTGACTCTAAGAAGGAAGGTAAGGGCTTTTAAAAAAATAAATAAATCCGCACATATCATCAGCATTTCTATATATCACTAACAATTTCCTGCATGAAGAGATGGTAAAAAATAATCCAATAAAATTAACCATAAATAAAATAAAATACCTAGCAGTATAGCTTCCAAAAATAATCTAGAAACTATATGAAACATAATTATAAAATAGTTTATGCAAATAATGCCATATTTAAATGATTGGAAAAATATTGATTGTTTATGGGTAGGCCACAGCAATATAATTAATATGGCCTTCCTACCTAAATTAATATACTTGTTCAATGTGAACCCGATTTGATTACTAAAATATTATTTTATTGAACTACAAATAATAGCAAAATTCATTTCAAAGAGCAAAAAGTAAAGAATATAAAAGAAAATAATCTGAAAAGAATGTTAAAGAAGGAGGTTTTGTAGTACCACATTTTGAACTATATTTTAAAGCATTAATTGTCAAAACTATCTGGTAGTATAGCTAAGAAATAGAAAATTAGATCAGTGGAATAGAACAGATATATATACCAATATATATATATATATATATATTTACAATTGATTGCTTTATGATATATACACATACATATATATGGTAACGTTCTTTTTGACAAAAGTAAAGATCAAAGTTTCCGTATTTGTTAAAAATTTGGAGAAAACTGGAAATCGGTTTGGCAGGAACTGGATATCTACTAATATCTTATATCTTTTACCAAGATAAGATCAAAATGGATACATGACCTAGGCATAAAGTGAGCAAATTAGAAGAGCAGAGCACATATTACATTCCATATTTGTGGGTCAAAAATTTTATGAATAAACATTAGAAAAAAAGTATTGTGAATTGTAAAATGGATAATTTTGAATACATTAAATTGGAAAGTTTTGTGCAAATAAAACTAATATAGCTGAGATTAGAAGGAAATGACCAAATTGAGAAAATTTATAAACAGTTCCTCTGATATATATCTCATATTGAAAATACATAAGAAATTTGTCAAATATATAAAAATGTGAGCCATTCCCTAATTGATAAATGGTCAAAAGACTTGAACAGAGAGTTTGTGCATGAGGAAATAACAGATATGTATATATATATATATATATATATATATATATATGCAATTACTCTTTCTTTGTCCTCCAGGTTTGGTAGTAAGATCTCTGAGCTTATGAGTATTGATGTTTTAGTCACTTTCTTAAAATAATTCAAAATTGCTTTCAATAATTATTTGTTTTTACATTTTTATCAATAATAATTTTAATTCTGCAATGTCTCTAACTTCATTTTATCTTTTATAATGTTTGTAAATTTGGTTGGTAAGAGATTAGATTTTGGAATTTTTTTTTAAATTGTCTTTTCTTTATTATTTATTATTTAGAGTAGTCTTTCATGTGCTTGCTAATTACTGCTATTCCTCTTTTTAGAGTAGTTTATACCCTTTTATCACTTTCCTATTAGGGAAAGGATCTCAGACTTCTTTAGTTGCATTAATTCCCTGTAAATACTTAATATCAAGTTATTATCAGAAATGCTTGATACAAATATTTTAACCACTGAATATCTTACTTTCCTTTCCTAATTGTATTGATTTTGCTCATGAGAATTAAAACATGTTTGCTACCAAAGCAATCACTTATAGCAATGCCATGGTGTTTCCTTTCTTGAAAGATGTTGAATCATTTTTTTAAGTTAAAACAAAGGTTTTTTTTCCCAATTATCTCTACTGTCAAGAGCCAATGTACTAGTCTTTTCTTGAACTAAAGGGATAAAATCTTAGATTTCAAAAGTAATACTCTGTGGAGGGTGATATCCTCTAGATGTTCTTATTTAATGATTAACATAGACCTAGGTATATCAATCCTCAAAATTATGGTAGCTTCCTGGAAGAGATCTGCATTAATTTTTTTAAACCCTTGTACTTTGGTGTATTGTCTCATAGGTGGAAGATTGGTAAGGGTGGGCAATGGGGGTCAAGTGACTTGCCCAGGGTCACACAGCTGGGAAGTGGCTGAGGCTGGGTTTGAACCTAGGACCTCCTGTCTCTAGGCCTGACTCTCACTCCACTGAGCTACTCAGCTGCCCCCGATCTGCATTAATTTTTAAAGGACTGTGGCTTATCCATCCATATGGAAAAGCTCAAGTGGACTAAGACTCTATGTTGTCTGAATTTCAACATGCATTTGGTTTGAAACCCTATTATCCACTAATGTATACAACTGGGACAAACTATAATCAGATAGACAACTTTTTTGGCCCAGAGTGAAAGAGTAGGAAGATCATCACTGGAACAACATGAAGGAAATTACAGAGCTCTTTTTTAACCCCAAGCTTTCCATGAAAGCAAAGGCAATCTTTTTAATAGTAACATTCCAGGATAATTGCCATATGGAGGTGAAACATGTAATAAAACTGTCTCTATAGAATCAAAATTACTTTTCTGCAGAAAATATCATAGCAGTTCTTGGTGTGTATGATCAGGTTACAAAATCTAAAACCAGTTAGGAATGCTAGAGGACTAAAGCTTTTCATCATGGATTTGTATAATAGGTATAGAAGATGAGCTACTCACATGGAATGAATGACAGAAAGCCAGAATGCTCCAAGGTTGCCCTTGAAATATTCAAAGAAAATAAAGAAAACTTAGTGAATATTGACTGTTATCACTTTGGGGAAATAACATGAAAGATTCTACAATAGTTCAACAGAATGGGAAAGTGTGAATTAGCTGAGATCTGTCATTGGAATGAATGCCAATATCAAAGAGATGACAGATCTATTTGGGTATTTTGTGAATTTTAATGACATTTTTGGTAAGATATTTTCTCCTTTGATGCATATTGCAATCACTTTTTGGTGAAATAGGTAGTCTTCAGGGCAGCTAGAAGGCACAGTGGATAGAGTTCTGGGCTCAAAATCAGGAAGATTTCTCTTTTTGAGTTCAAATCTGGCCTCAGACATTTACTAGCTGTGTGACCCTGGGAAAGTCACTTAACACTGTTTGCCTCAGTCTTTTAGCTGGAGAAGGAAATAGAAAACCATCTAGTATCTTTGCCAAAAAAACACGAATGGGTTCATCAAGCATCAGACATGATTGAAATGAATGAATAACAACAGCAATAGGTTTCTGTGCTTAATTATTGAACCTGGTATGATAGATAGGTTTCTTTTCTGCAAACTGACTCATTGGAAGTCATTTAGTATTCTAGATTGCTAGAAATGAGGACTTTACCTTAGAGAACTATAGTCAAATGGCAGAAATACTGAAAAAATTTCAATTTAGAGATTAGAAAATAAATTTTTATATCCACTTTCTCAATGGAGTTACAAAAAATGCTTCATCTGCTGAGAGAGTGAGGAGGGGGAATTCAAATAATACCCAATATACATAGAGAAAAATGTATTTGAAGAAATAGGGTCTTCCTTTTTAGCAAATATTTCTGGGACAAAGATAGGCCTTTGAACACCACACACTTTCTGCTTTTAAACAACATTGGTACAACTGAATATTTTATTTGACACACATTTAGCATGTATTTATAATATATAATTATTATAATTTAAATATACTACTATTTGGGAAACATGCAAAGAAAACAGCTCTTGCAAATTTGGATTTGCTAAGTTGCCTAGTCACTTTATATGAAATTCTTGGCATACAATGAATGTCTCATGGCTAATGTGGTCACCAACCTGGAATGAAAGAGAGAAACAAGTAGACATCTGTCTAATTCTATCAGTAAGAACCTTCACAATTGTCATGTTTGAATTAGTTTTTTAGTATCTCTTAGAGTTACTTTTTTTCATTTGAAGACTACTGTGCAAGGAGAAAGCCACAGTATAATATAATGGACAGTTAAAGTTTTATTTGGCTAGGAAAATTTTGTTTTTTTTTACAAAACCTTGTGGCTTTAAATGTTTTCGGGCTGGGGCAGCTAGATGGTACAGTGAATTGAGATCCAGGTGTAGAAATGGGAGGTCTTGGGTTCATAACTGGCCTCAGATATTTCCTAGCTCTGTGAACCTGGGTAAGTCACTTACCCTCCCCACTCTCATTACCTAGCTCTTACTACTCCCCGACTTAGGAATCAATATACAGTATTGATGTTAAGACAGAAGGAAATAATTTAAAAATGTGTTTGGGATCACTGAAAAAAAACAACTCTCCATTGATAATTTTTAAATTTATATTTTATTGGAAAAATTAATGATACTTATATGCTTTATAAAACATTAAGATAGTTCCAGTAGGAATTGCATAAAGAATATAACTAATATTTGGCTTCACCAACCTTCTCAGTGGAGAAACCTTGGAAAATATGAATTTAGGAGTTTCTTTGCTTTTTTTCTTTCAAATATAGGTACTTGAGGAATGAGAAGAATATTGCACATGTGTTGAATGATATGGAATGGAGTTAATTGGGGGCAAGGGTGAAAGGAAATAATGGGAATGGAAATGTGTACTTGACAGAAGGGGAAAAAATTGGGGAGATGAAGTAAGGAGTCCCAGGCTAGGTAGAGATGTTAATGAAACCAAAGACAATAAACATAAAATCAGATTCGATATAGGCAGTGAGTTAATAATCATTTGTAAGATCTTATCATCTCCTGGGTATTGAAATGCAATGGAATCTAAACAACCTATTCAAATTTACCTTTTTTATATAATGGGCTGCCATCTAACCCCAAAATGATTGTTTAACTCTATCCTTATACTGCTTTCTCTGCTCTTTGCGAATTTCATGACATTCTTTTAGAAAACCAGTTCATTCTGTCCTTACAGAAAACAGTTAAAATTCTTATGTCCCTGGGAGTGGACATTCAGTGACTTGCATTTACCTTCAGGTGTAAACAATTTATTGAGAATAGTTTCGATGAAATTGATTAATCAACCAGGAATTATTAAACACCTCCCAGTGACAAACTTTTGAGTAGAATTAGAGGATATAAAAGGAAAAGGTTGATCTTGATAGAGAGGAAGTAAGAGAGGGTGGGGTAGGAAAGGAAGACACAAAAGGGAAGAATGCTTATAAAAATGATCCTAACTATTCTTAGAGAAGAAATGCTGAAGCCCTTCCAAGGCAGGAAATGTTTATCAATCAAGCATCAAGTATTTATTAAACACCTACTTTGTACCAGAGAGTATGCTCAGCACTGGGAGTTAAGAAGTCGCAACTCAAGCAAAATCTACCCTCAAGGATCTCACAGGGGAGTTTACATGACTATCAGGAGAAATGTCTTGTAAATGTATAGATAATATACAAATTGCATAAAGGGTAATGCTTTCAGTTAAGGCACAAACAATTTAGTGGAGCAGACAGAAAAGAGAGAAAATATCTCACATAGAAGATTATGTTTGAATCAAGCTTTGAAGGCAACTAGAGATTCTAAAAGTTAGAGGGGGAGACTGAAATACTCCCGGTAACGAGGGTAAACCTGTAGAAAGGCACAAAGAAGATGATAAAAGCTTAGGACAATGAAAAGAAAAAGGTGAAATGAAAGGTTGTTATTAGGGCCCAATTCATATAATGAAAGACAGAAAGTTGTCCACTTCACTGATGGCTCTGGGAACTCTGGGGCGTGGGGAGGAGGAGGGGAGAAGGAAAGATGAGTGAAAGCTCCATTTTTCATGCAACTTGAAATAGGAGAAGCAAGGATTTAAGTCAATGAATACAAATCAACTACATCCTAGAGTAGTGAAGGAATATATGTATGTATATGTGTGTATGTGTATGTGCATGGAATCCGAGATTCTAAGTTATCTTTGAAACATAAAGATAGCTAAAGAAATGCTACAGACTCTACTGGAGATGGTAAATGCCATGTTTTGTTTTCTTTTGTTTTGTTTTCAAAAACAGTGAAGAAATACTTTCTTCAATTGGGAATATTCTCATACTTATTGTCAGAAGGGTGCTATGGATACCAATAAAAGTAGAAATGAAGACCACTGAAAGCCACCATTTACCAAAAAAGAGTCATTCAGGACTAAGTTATTTTCATTTTCTGATAGGGATAATAAATTGACCAAGTAAGGAAATACAATGGAAAGTTTGCTTGAATTTAGAAAGATATTTTAAAAATAACCTAAGTAAGTACTGAAACTTTTTTTTTTTTTATACACAGATTGAACAGGTAGTAAGGAATAGTTGATACAGTGCTGGAATTGGGATCAGCAAGATCTGGATTCGAATATTGCCTCAGATACTTAGGATATGTTTGACCCCTGACAAGTCACCTAACTTTTCTAAGCTTTAATTTCTCCAACTATGAAGTAAACAAATTGGATTAGGAAGACTTGGACTAATTACAGCTCTGAATCCGCAATCCTAATCCTTGGTCTGGGGATAGAGATGGGAGACTTTGTATAAAAGCTCAGCAAAACTAGACAAAAGATCAACTATAATAGACTGTATGAGTAATATTCTATAGCTACAATCTGCCACCTCTTCAATGAAGAGAAAAATATATTTTCTCAATAAAAATTGAGAAAGTGATTTCCTTTTGTCATTATAATAATTGAGAATCTGAAAGATCAAAGATTTAGAACTAGAATGAACCTAACAGGTTATTTTGTTCAAAACCCTTATTTTACGGTTGAAAAAACAGAGATCCAGGAAAGATAGGTGACTAAGTCAGCATTGAATCAATAAACACTTATTTTTTCTACCTCTATTAATATTTTAGTGTCACATGGTACCTTTCTGCTATGACTTCTTTAAGCTTTATATGTAGTGGTACAATCTGGGTCTGTGGGTAGCAATATTTTAATCACTTTCTTAGTATAATTCCAAATTGCTTTCTAGAATGGTTGAACAGTTCACAATTTCAACAGAAGTTTAAGTGTGCTTATCCTTTCATAGCTTCTCCAACATAAATTAGTTTCACTTTTAGTCATCTTTATGAATTTACTGGATGTGAGACAAACCTCACAGTTCTGATTGACATTTCTTTTATTACTAAAGATTTGGGTCAATTTTTTACATAGTTGTGAATAGTTTGCAAATCTTAAGAACTGCCCTACATGTTGTATCTCCTAAAGTATGACTCTTCTTATATTTGTATTAATTTTGTTTCAAACCACTGCAATAAATCATAATATATATTTGATGCAAAAGTATTTTTCTTGTATTGGTACTTTTTCTTTTTATCCTAGCTGCATTGGTATGAAATCTTCTTAATTTTATGTAAATTAAATTATCTATTTTATCTTTTGTGGACCTCTCTATCTCTAAATTGAGTAAGAATTTTCTCTCACTGTTTCTCTTTCTCTCTGTCTCTTTCTCCCTCTCTCCATGATCTTATTCTCTTTTTATTTTGAAAATATGAAATTTTATATTCAGGAGGTACATACATTTTCAGATTATTATACTATATGTTCCAGTAAGGGATTCTTAAGTAATTTCTTAGACAGGATTGTAGAGATGTATAGGTACAAATGAAGATTGCAGTTAGTTGGATTGAAATCTAGTTGAATGACTGGATGTTAAAAAAAAGTCACTAATGAATCAACATTAAATTAAGAAGGAAGTCTTTTGGGAAGTGAGATGACTATTGATCCTTGGCACTATTTGTTCAGAATTTTCATCAGTGACTTTGAAGAAGGCATTGATGGCATGCTTATTAAATCTAGGAGAAATAGATAACAAATTGTATAGTAGATTCAAGGTCCAAAATTATCAGTAAGCTAGAATGATGGGCCACATGAAAAATGAAATTTAATAAATGAAATAAATGATGTAAAGTTAATCCTACTCTGAACTTGAAAAAAAATCAAATGTATGACTACAGGATAAGGGAATGTTACTAGATACCAAAAATATATGGAAGTTTTAATGGAATCAGTACAAGTCATCAGTGAGATATGGGAGTGAAAGGAAGATAATGCTATCTTAGATCGTCTTAATAGAAATACAGTTTCCAGAATGATCTAGGTTATGGTTCTAGGATAGCACGATAGGAATAATGTATTCAATTCTTTATGTAACAAATTAGGAAGTGAGTTGATAAATATAAGCATGTTGAATGGTAAAGGGAATTTAAATCATGAAACAGTCTATTGAAAGAACAGTAAATGTGTAGCCTAGAAAAGAGAAAAGTTATGAGTTACATTATAATTATTTCAAAATATATAAAAATATCTGTGGAAAAGTTGATTCTGCTTATACTTAACAGGGATAAACTAGGAACAATTTGTCAAAATCACAAAAAAGACAAAACCTGATTTTTAGTTAATATTTTTTAAATCCCTGAGCATTCTAAGTGCAGAATATAATGGGGCACATATTCTCTGCCACTGGAGAATTTCAGGTGGATAGACTATTTAAATCCAGAATCCATCTTAGAGGTAATTAACGCTAATCTTTTCATTTTACAGATGGGAAAAGTAGGCCTAAAGAGTAAACATCATTTGTCTATGGCAGAATTTGAATTCAAGTATCTTACTTAAAATACAATTCTCTGGTCAAGTAACAACCATTTATTAAGAACCCTATATATACCAGATACTCTGCTAAGTACCATGGATATAAAAAAAAGGTGAAGATAGTCTCTGGCATAAAGGAAATCCACAATCTAATGGGAGAGACAACATGCAAATAAATGTTATAATGAGAGACTGATTTTGAGTAAGAATGATCAGTTTATTAATTACATCAGTTCATTGGTTAGGCCAGAATCATAATAATAAAATGACCCAAATTTTGTCAGGCAGCACAAGAAATAAGAGTTTTAGGAACTCATTATTCTGTCCCTTCCTTGAATATCCCAGAACTTCTCTAACTGATAAGCATATAATTATGAGTCATTTCAACAAACTACCCTCCATATCCCTTAATGCCATGTTATGGCAAACACATACAAAGAAAAACAAACAAACTTTGCCACCTTTATTTATTAACCAAATTCTGTGAAAAGGAAAGAAATTCCTGTGGATTTCTAAAAAACAAAGAAAATACTAAAAGCAGTAAAATGGATGGATCCCAGGCCCAGACACAGGAGTACACAGTAATTCTTTTTAATATACAGGAAATGGAAACTTTCTATTCCAGAGTTCCAATATAAAAATTAATTCTCACACAAATGATGTATAAAGATAATGATGTCTATCTTTATCTTTATATAACCATGGAGATATAGATTTCTATACATATGTAATGAATATATAGATGTATACACATATATTTTTATATGCGTATGCACACACACATGTTAAAGTAGAGATAATCACAGAGTGAAGACACTGACTCTACCTGAGAGAATTACCATAAGTATTGCTATTCCTGCTTTATAGGTGAAGAGATGAAAGTTTAAGGAGAAGGTGAGTAAAATAATTTGCACATGGTCACATAACTAGTCAATGGGAGAAGCAAGATTTAAACCACTGTTTTTTCTTCCCTCTTAAGTCTAGTACCTTTTCCTCAGCCTGTTTCTCATCTTTAAAGGACTGATGGACCCTTGTTTGGAAATGTCTGATCAATCTTGTAAAATACAAAATAAAATTTATTATATCATTCCTTGGTTTTATACTAGGTCTTTCTAAGGGACTCTATGTCTTTCACTGCCTTTTGGATCACTTGTAAATTTAATTCTGTGATCTTGGAGCTCCATGCTCTGAAGAATTAGAATATATGAAATTGTTGGTGTTAAAATGATGGACTATTGCATCAAATAGAGGCTTAGGAGCAATGAAAGCACTCTGCAGCTTCCCAAAATACAGACCATTATAATATTTCATATTATCCACTTTTGGCACCATCTCAAAACACTGTAAGTATCATATGAAGACAAAGGTTGTAAGTAGTGGGTAGAATACAGGACAAAGAGTCAGTCATTAATCTTAGTGCCTTCTTTCTATATTTTTATAACACCTATATAAAAAGTATATATTTATAAGTATATATGTAGAAACACACAGTTCTTATAATTAAGCATATGTGATTAAGTGCATATGTGTGTATATAAACACAAACATACACATATATGCACACAATTTTTTTGTATATTGCCTTTTCATTAAAATGCTACTCCTTGAGAGAACAGTTTGTTTTTTTTCTCTCCTCTCCTCTCCTCTCTTCTCCTTTTCTTTCCTCTCCTCTCTTCTCCTCTTCTTTCCTCTCCTCTCCTGTCCTCTTTTTTCCTCTCCTGTCCTCTTGTTTCCTCTCCTCTTCTCTCTGTCTCTGTCTGTCTCTCTCTATCTCCCTCCTCTTCTCTCCTCTTCTCCTTTTTCTTTTCCTCTCTCATTTTTTTTCCTTTCCTTTTCTTTCCATTCTCTGGGTCTAGAACAGTGCCTGCCAAATAAGTCCCTTGATGAATGCTACTTAACTGATCACTTTACCAACTGGGTGCACCTAAGCAAGACAGTTTCCTTCTCCATGTTTTAGATAACTGCTTAGGATTTAGCTATTAATCCACAGAGACATTACAAGTTACATTTATGTCTCAGTTGAGTGAAAATCACAGATTTTTCAAGTATCCCTCTTTCCATGATGTTTGCAAGTGATAGTCACATTCTAGGATTTTTCATGTCTCATTGCTTTCTCTAGTGGGGAAAAAAACATAAACAAGGTAAAAATTATCCTCCCCTTTCTCATAAATGTGTTGGCAGTTAACAGGTATCCTCAAAGAAGAATAGCTTTGTGAAGCTCCTACAAAATTTCAACACTGAATTTCAATCAAACATTTTTTCCTCTCTCTCAATTGAATCTAAGTCCCTAGTATTCAGAGGTTGCCTTGTGCTCAGTAGCATATCCAGAATTAAGGATTTCTCAACTCCCATACATTAATTTTGTTGAATAATTTAAGTACATTAAATAAAGTATACATTTGTACACTTAAAAGCTCTATGAAGAACTAGTCTTTCACACTTCTTTTTTATGCTAAACAGTCAAATAACATTTCAGAATAAGTACTGAGAAAAGTGTAGTTATCAGGGAAAATCAAAACAAAACATTACATATGGCACATAAAAGTCACAGTTCATAGCAGTTTGTATTCTACATACAAAATTAATAATTAAAAAGGAAAATTATTTCAAGTGAAAATATGTAGGAAATATTTTGGAGTTTAAACCAAATTGCCAGAAAGAATACAGCAAAAGAGTATTGTACTATTTAGTTTTTCTGCTGTATCAACAAGCTATGTGCTCTGGGTGTGCAATAAATATTTATTATAGCAATTCTAAAACATAAAAATGAATACCCTTTTTGTTGCATGTCTAACAATGCAAAGCATTATGACAGTGTTGATGGTAAATAAATAGAGGAGAATCAGCTGTCAACATATGTTTAAGAAAGTGAAAATAAAAATGTAGTAGTCAATTAACAAATATTTATTGAACTCCAAGAATGATAAAACTATTTTCAAACATAAGCAAGTGACATATGTTTTATACACATAAAGATTTCCATTGAAAAAAAAAGAAAGAAAGAAGGAAGAAAGCAGAAAGAAAGAAAAAGAAAGGAAGGAAGGAAGGAAGGAAAGGAAGAAAGAAGGAAGAACAAAGAAAGGAAGAAAAGAAAGGAAAGAAAGGTAGAAGAAAGGAAAAAAGAAACCATGCCTTTCTCAGTCTCATATAACTTTGCTTACAAGGTCAAAATGCACAAATCTATTCATCCCTCCTTTTTTTGTAGGGGGGTGCAACAAAACTAAGACATTCATAAATTTCTTCTCTTTTATTTCCAATTGTAGTTCTGTTCTCAATTTAATTACTTAAATAAATTAGCTTCATCTTTGAGTTCCTACACTAGCAAATGAAAGTGGATTTTTATTTCCCATGTGTCCATGAATTTCACAGTAATAGTCTGGAACCCAGGCCCAGCTAACACTTAAATAGATAACAGTTCTTATTAAGATAGATGAGCTCTGGCAATTTTGACCAAGCTAGACAGTTTTATTAGGGAAATGGTCTGTTATCCAAAATCAGTCCCATTAGGGAAAGAGAAAACCAACAATAAGTTGGTTTTTGTATAATGAATTTTTCAGCCATAGCAACACTCCAATACCATCCACTAAATAGTAAAGAAATTGTAACTAGTGTAGATGGAAGAAATAACCATCAAAATTCAGTTTTGGATCCTTGAAATATAACAATGTCAAGAAAGAAAGTCTAATGCTTCCCACTCCCCCCCAAAAAATAACAGTCATTGGGAAATGGAAATAATTATGTTTTTCCATTTTTCCTGTTGCAAATGTTATAATAATAAAGACCAATATAGCAAATTTGATAAATCACCAAATTGTTCAATCTGATAAATCACTCAATAGTACTCAATTTGAGTATCTTTTCAATTCTTAAGAGCTAAATAGTGATCCCATGATGAATAGCAAGTTTTCCTCTGCTTTTCAGTCATTATGACAAATCATTTATGAAGAAAGGTTGTATATATTTATCCTAAATTCTGGTTCCATTCCATTATCAGCCTTCTGAAGTCTCATGATCATGGAGATGAACCTTGCTGATGATAAAAACACCTTCAAATTCCATTTTTCATTTTTATAGGCATAATATCTTCAGTTTGTTATAAATGAAGAAACATCTCTATTATGGGCAGATTGGAGGATATTTTTGTCTGTTATGATATTCCTAAATTTAAGTGGTCATTTCTATATTTTCTGTGACAAATTTTTGTATTACTCTAACATTTGAAATTTTGATTTCTGGGTGGGAAGGGACTTTGGAATTCAAAGATCTGTACTGAAAACACCCTATTTCACTGTCTTTGAATGTTCATCTAGTTTAGGCTGCTGAGCTTTATATTCTAACAACTCATCTTGTAGATATTGATTAGCCCATTCCATATCTTAATATATTTAAATATTATTTGAATATTAGCTATGTAGCTATGTTTTAAAAGTCAAATTATACGTTGTGATGAGAAAAAAATATAAATGCAATGTATTACTCCAGGTACTTGAAACCATGATTAAAAATAACTTATAACCCCTATAACCTTTCTTATGACAAGTGGCAAATTTTCTTCTCTACGGTAAAATATTTATTTTAATATCTCTAACCAAAGACACCACCACCCTTCTCTTGGGTAGCCATTCTTTTTTTTTTTTTTTGTCATAGACTCACCAATTGAAATTCTTAATTAAGTTCCATTAATACTATTCTTGATAATTATATTTTAATATAATTGGTTTTATTTATAATTATATATATAGTTAATGTTTTTGTATTTAAAATACTATTTTGAGAAATGATGCACAGGCTTCAATAGCTTTCCAAAAAGATTCATACCACACTCAAAAATGTTTAGAATATCTCTATAATTTATAAGAAAGGGCTTGATAAAAGATCAGCCATAACTGTTTACATTTAGCATGTCAGCAAAAACTGCTGGCCAATGGGGGCAGCTGGGTAGCTCAGTGGATTGAGAGCCAGGCCTAGACACGGGAGGTCCTGGGTTCAAATCTGGCCTCAGACACTTCCCAGCTGTGTGACCCTGGGCAAGTCACTTGACCCCCATTGCCTACCCTTACCACTCTTCCACCTATAAGTCAATACACAGAAGTTAAGGGTTTAAAATAAAAAAAAAATAAAAAAAACAAACAAAAACTGCTGGCCAAGTACTGCAAACAGGTAGATTAAGTCTAGGAACTCTAGGAATGACAGTCTTACCTCACATCCCCAGACAATCATATTTCCTTCCTTTTCAGCCCTCATCTTTTTGCTCATATCTATGGAAACTTAGACTTGAGGTATATTTATGTTCTGTCCTCTGGTTGCCTCAGGAAATTCTGAATAGGGCTTATATTAGATAAAGAGTTAAGATATGAGAGGGCTGACCCTAAACCTAGTTTATGTATAACCAGTGACCATGGGCTTCTTTATGGGCAAATATCCATGGTCCCTGCAGACTGAAGGTTGATAGAAAGGGATTTCTTGATATCTTCAGCTAGTGTTTCTGTGATCAATTACCATATGAAGATCCTATTGGGAATTAGTAAAAATAGGGATAAATAGTTTGTAAGCATTAAATTCAAATGACAAAATCACTAATTTAGCAAGTCTGCAACAGACCCTTAATTCATTGATGACACTGTATTAAGTACTATAGAGAGGACAAAAAACCAAAGAAGTTTGATACATCCCTGCTCTCTAGGAGTTTACAATCCAGTTGGAAGAACAATTCATCTATGTTAATAATAACAGTGCAAGTTAGTATTTGGCAAGGGCCTACTGAAGGACAAAAATATTAAGTCTTGGAAAAATTAAGCAAGGGACAGAGAACTTCGACCTGGAATGAAAGGGAAGATTCATCTATTGGTGTTTAAAGGCTAACCAATAAGAACTGAATCTGTAGTACAAACTAGAAATGCCTCCACGTTTTTTTTCTCTCTAGTAAAGGACAATTAAAAAGGACAAGAAACCTCTGAGACATATTTAATCCAATGATATCCTATTGTCACTGTTACAAATTGATCTTGTGACTCTTATTTTGATTCTAAAATTATAAATATTTTGCTTTGTATTTATAATTTGCTCAAGTTTTCTTTCAGTGTCACAAGTATTAACTGGGCATGAATTATGGGGAAAATGCAAATATTCATTACTGAGTACAGCTTCTAAATATACAATATCTATTTAAAAAGAAAACAAGAAATTCCTGAAAAGCCCCTTCATCTGAGAAATTAAGGAGTTAGACTGTATGATCTCTAAATTTCCTTCCTGTATTTACATTTAACTGCTTCATTCTCATGATTCCCATATCACTCAGATGATGCACTTATTTTGATTTACAACAAATGAGAACTGAGAACTCTAGAAAAGAAAGCATTTTGGTGAATGACCACAAGAGGGCAGAAAGATTCAATTTATAAATTCTACATTCTGATCACAAGCTAGAGTTGGTCAAGTTAAAAAGAAGTTTCTCAATTAATTATTCATTTTGGGTAATTAACTTGATTATAATATCACCCCCAATCCCTGTTGTAGGTTTTTCTGCCCCATATGACAGTTACTCTGTTCTACAGTTATAATGTCTTTCCAGACTTTGAAGATTTGTTTGATTTAAACACATGCTTAAAAAGAACATTTTTCCTTCTATTAAGCTTCAATTGTTCTGGCCTCTTGAACTTCATGAAAACAATTGGAATATTTGTGTATGTGTGTGCATGTGTGAACATAGAGATATTTCTCTTTGTATGTCACACACGCACACACACACACATATATATGTATATATACACACACACACACACACACACACACACATATATATATATATATATATATATATATATATAACAAGAGACAGAGACAGAGAGATGGAGGCAGAGAGTTGTAAGAGCATTCCTGACAGTGAGTATATGAAATCTTGGAATAAATATCTTTCATCTTCTATTCTTGATATATCCAAGAAAAGGAAAAAAAAAGTGTTTTCCATCTCTCTGTTTTAAATAATCCTGTGCCTTCCCAGGTTAAGATAACAAAACATCACTTAAATAGTTATCAGACCCTGATAATTCGTCAGGATGAAGGAAACAGCAGGGGAAATGGGAGTGCATCTCAATAAGTAATTTTCCACAGCTGGAAAATACCTTCAAAATGTTGGGGGTTAGGGTTATGTTTAGGTTCATCACAAGAGTATATTATTGAAAATGTGGAGGTCATTAAAATAATCTAGTTTGACCCTTTAATTTCTAAAGTGATGGATCTCAGTTCCAAAATAAAGTTTATATAGTTCATGAATACCACAGAATGAAAATAACAATAGGTATTCGAGAAGATACTCTATCACTGGATCAAAAACACCACCTACTGTACCTATACTAGTCAGGTTGTCTAGAATGTTCATAATTGTTTAGAATATAGTCATATATATCTATTTCTCTCTATATACATATACATATTTACACACAAACACATAGATAGATAGATAGATAGATAGATAGATAGATAGATAGATAGATAGATAGATAGACAGATAGATGAAGGTGTGTGAACACACATACATACACTGGCACCTCAGATTAGATTTTCATTGATTAGACTTTTAACCATCTATAAATAAAATCCATAAATATATTTTAGGGGGAAGAGAGAGGGAACAAGAATTGAATAAGTTCCTCCCCTAAGCTAAGCACTTTACAAATATTATCTCATTTGATGCTCACACATAGCCCTAAGATCTATGTGCTGTGATTTCTATTTTAAAGTTGGATATAATGAGGAAAGCATGGATTAAGTGACTTTTCTAGGGTCACACAGCTAATGTTTGGGACTAAATTTGAACTCAGGTCTTTCTGACTTCCAGGACCAGAGTTCTATCGATTGGTTAACTTGAATGAGAAATAATATTCTTATTTTTATAAACCTGTAACCAAAATTTAGCATTCCCTTCAATGATGGGAGCTCCTTAAAACCATTATTATTATTATTATTATTATTTTTTTATCCCCAGAGCTTAGTATGATAACTTATACATATTAGGTTAATATGTATAAGTATTAATAAATGCTTGTTGATATGACTTGTTACTATAGATAACATATTATTTTTAAGAAGGAACTTAAAGGCTTCATTAACCTACTATAGGAATCCATGAACACACGGAAAACCATTAAGAAACCTCTTTCTAATGGGTTCATTATAAATAATTTCTTTTGATATTTCAGCATTAATAGGAAAATAAAAAGCAGCAAACAAAAATCGTAGGTGCTCATGTCCAATATTATGCTTATGTGTAAATTAAAACAATGGAGAAGCAGATAGATCTCTCTGTCCCCTTTTTGGTTTGCATTACCTTAGGATAGCACATAAAATTCAGTTTTCATTTGCAAACCAAGATTGTTGTGTGAATGGCCATGTGCCCTTCGGCCCCTTTTCCTTAAATCTAATGTTTCTCAGGCAACTTCTCCATAGCCTGGGTGACACTCAAAACTCTTGTCATTTCGATGCCTTCTTTGTTGGAGCAGCATCCACGAGGCCATATATGGCAGTGGGAACCAAGGAAATGGAATGTACACATAGAGAACATCTGTCATCATGATGCTGTGCAGTCCCCGGGCTTTCTCGTCTCCTCCACCTCATCTTCCTAGCATACAAGGTGCCATGAAGGGATTCAGCCAAATAATATTTCTAAGCAACTGATAAATCTGCTTCTCTTCAGCATGAATATTCTCTTCCAAGTCTGTTTTAAATCCCATCCTTTGTGTGACCTTCTAGCAACTGAAAAGGTCAACTCATAGAAAGTCTGGGTTTGGGAGGAGATTCTTCATAATTCACACTCACAAATCTCTGATTGAAGGAAAAAGATGAAGTTGATTTTGGCGTGGATAATAGAGTTTGGCTCACACACTGAAATAATGAATTTTTAAAATTTGTTTTTATTTTTTTCCTAAAGATTTATGGAGGTTTTTGTGAAGTTTCTCATTCTCTGGATACTAGTAAAACTAAATATTAACTTAAAGACCTGATGAGATAAGGTATTCTTTACACTGGAATGTCTTAGGCTCCAGTGGATCTCAACAGCTGGGGGAGAGGCTGTTGTTCCTAAAAGCTTAGCCTTTCTCAAACTTTGGAATAAATGGATATTTCTGCTTGCTAGACTATCTCTCTCTTCTTCCTTTTCCTTCTCCCTCCTTTTCCCTATCCCTATTATCTCTTTGAACATCATATTTACTTATCTTATAAAATGAAGTCATTAAAATAGATAATAGTTAATTTCCTTTGTAATTGCAAAACCTGCGATGCAAATATGTGTATTATGCACAGTAGGGTCTTATTAGGAATTTCCTTCATTAACTGGGAAATTCTATGGATGACTTTAAAAGTCCCTTCTACCTCTCAGTACATAATCTTAAGATCATAGGAAAAATGTACATATGATGCCATTTTAATTATTCTTATTAAAATACATATGTAGGAAAAATCTTTGGATATCATGATTATTTTAGTTTCATTTGGTGGGCTGTACCTTCTCTGGCCCATCAACTTTCCCAGGACCAAAACATTACCCTATTTCTCTTTTCTAGAAAGTAATATGTCCTTGGCATATAGAGTGGGGGAATTGCTGCCATTTCTTAGCCTCTCCCCATTTATGACAATAACATAAACAATTGGCAATCTGTCAGGAACCTTAATGGAGGAAACCCTTCACTCATCATAAAAGAGTCAGACTTTTTCTTTATCAAACTGATGTGATAAAAGCAGCCTGTTGCTCTAAGTTTTACTTGTCTGTTTAACTCATTTACAAAAACTTCCCTTTAGTCCCAACACCATGGGAGTTAAAATCTGATATCAAGCATGTATCCCTGGAGAATGAAAACACTATTATTATTTTTATAAATTTTAATAAAATAATTTTGAAAAACATGCTAAGCCAAAATGAATCCTAAAATAAAGATTCAGAAGTTACAGAGGTAGAAGGTGAATTAGGAAATTATGGTAGACCTGGAGTCTAGAGTAGAAAGAACATCAATGTAGAGGGAATGCAGGACTGATATATACTACAGAAATGTTGAAGAGGATGATGTCTAAACAGAAAGACTTTTGAAAATAGTTATTAGGAGGTCATTGGCAAAGAATAGAAGAAGTACTACAACAATGGAAGAGAACAGATATTCTCCAGATTTTCTGAAAAAGACAGAATTGGGGTCAACTATAACAGGCAACTAAAATTGATTTTTATTCCTGGGATAAATATAGAAAGAGAAATGGTGATTATAATGAGACTTTACAAGAACAAGTTATAGCCCACTAATATTATTTCCTTTCTGATAGGATTTTTCAACTAATAATTGAGGAAAATAGTATTAAAATAATAACAGATTTTGGAATGGTATTTGATGAACACTTCAAGCCATCTTTCTATAGGAAATAGAAAGATGGTATCTAAACTATAACATAGCTTGATGGATTTCAAATTGGTGCATGGTATCAAAAATTAGTTGTTAATGTTTCAGTGTTATCATCCCAGAAAATCACAGGTGGAATAAACCAGAAATTTATGCTTCTCCTTTGACATTTCGTGCTTTTATGCTTTGGATAAAAGCAAAAATCTCATGGTCATAAAATTTGTAGATGCCCTAAATCCAGGATGATAATAACATATAGTGTGTTAGATTCAAGATTCTAACAATGATGAGAGTGTCTAAAGCATATCAATAATGAGTTGAATCAAATAAGGTAGAATCTAATAAGGTTCAATGCTAAGTTTTATACTTAGGTTCAAAAAATTAACTTGAACTGAGGAGACATGATTATATATTAGGGATTTTTTTTCTGAAAAAGTATCTGGAGGTTTGAGTGGTTTAGTTTCAAATCCCATATAATTCAACAATTTCATTTATCTACGTCATCTTAGACTTCGTAATGGATGCATAGATTTCAGGAGCAAGACAGCGATAAAATCTTTTTAATCTGGTTTATTCAGGCCATGTTCTGAGTATTATATGCAATTCTATGCTGTGTTTTTGGGAGGACATTAATGAAATAATAATATTTCTAAGGCAATAACCATAAACCCACAACTGAAAGTATCTTATTTTCATCATTATCATCATGACCATCATAGTGAATGAAATCAATAAAATCATATGTCTTTCAAGAGTAACACTGAATAGTGAGAGGATAGTAGAGGATTTGAGTAGGGTAGCTCTCCAGAACTGAGAAATATTATGTCAGGAAAATGGACTTCAGATAGGTGAGTTTTTAAATTTGCATTTTAAGAAACATCAGCAAATGGTATCCAAGTTAGGTATGGCAGCAAGTGAAATAAAGGGAATAAGGGTCATACCACAGAGAATAGTAGATTTTGCAGGAGAGAAGATATAAGAGATATATGTTTGGAGAGTGAAATTTTTATTCTTAGGACCAAGAAGAGGGATCATTTCCATGAAAAACTGAGTAATAACCTATTACCATGCCAGTCACTGGGGCAGTGAAGTAGTTGGCATTTTCTCCATAACAGTACTATTTTATTGATGGATATTTTTTAAGAGTTGACAATGGTACTAACTAGGCCTCCTCCTGTATGGGCACCTTCAACTTTGAATCAACACCAAGCAATCACTAGAAAAAAGTTTAATCTATAGTATCTCTGCAGCATGTAATTTCCTCTTTTGCAAGAAATTTCTTTTCTGTCAATATATTATCAAAACTGGATAGAAATGTTCATTTACTACTTGATGCATTTTGATTATTCTAAAATATGAAAGAATTTGGCTTTAATACCTCTCTTTTGAAAATATCTTGACTGTGACAAATGCAGATTTCCTGAAACAGTGCAGTTTGAAGCTTTAATAGCTTTGGAGACGTTCTCTATCTTTCTTTGGGTAAAAATAAATGGACTGTAGCTGCAACTATTATTTGTTCATAAGACACTGCTTCTTGAAGAATTAAGCATTCTGTTTGACTATGCCTTTGGTGGGTGGGAGTCCTAGATAGAAATAATAAAGTGAAGAAAAGAAAACACGTTCATATTTTGTATAATTTTTCATCCTCTTCTATGGCCAAACCTTCACTAAATATTTAACCAAAATATTTTATTTATTTATTTCATTTATTTCTTTATTGTCATATATTGACTTCTATGGTACATACAGAAGAATGGAATAGGAAAAAAATTATTTATGAATGATCATTAGGTTCACTGGTTAATTGATGTTTTATGACTAACTCTAATTTTCTGAGGTTAACTCATCTCTTTGTTGTAGTTCCTTTTGTTTCCCTTTCCTTGGTATCCTTACATGTGAGATATAATTAAATTATGAGATGAAACTTATTCCATAAACTATTTATTACTTCATGTATATGCTTTCCCTATAATATCATTGGAATACCTAACATAGGTTCTCAGACCAAATAGAGTGTTTAACTTGCTATACAGTATTTAAAATCCTACTTGAAATGTAGATTCATAAGGATGGGTAATGTGGGTGATGTTGTGAATTAAAGGTGGAAGATTTTTTTCTTCTGATTCTAATAGTGATAGCATAAAGGTCTGCCTCTTTCTGTACCACAATATATGATCCAATGAAATTTGACAACTACTAGTTAAAGAATTCAGAAGTAAAAAAAATGATGAACTACATAGAAATATTGAAATTAAAATTTTATTTTATTTTATTTTAGCTGTCATAAACGGCACTAAAATAGATATAAAAGGCTATAGATTATAACAATTTCATGTAACTCCCAAAATGGTGGGTATTCATTCCTTTATCTATTCTTTAAAAAAAATTAGGAGCAAGGGGAAAGGACCTATTTATACAAAAAAATAGTTATAGGAGCTCTCTTTGGGGTGGCAAAGAACTGGACATTGAGAATGTGATCATTGATTTTTACAGAATGGCTGAATAAATTGTGTTGTATGCTAGTAATCAAAATACAATGCACTGTAAGAAATGATGAGCACAATAATTTCAGAAAAAGATGGAAAGACTTAGATGAACTGATGGAAAGTAAATAAGCAGAACCAGGAAAATATTTTACACAGTAACAGCAATATTGTACAATCATCAACTGTGAAAAACTTAAGCTACTTTCAGCAACAAGATTCAGTACAATTCTGAAGGACTTAAAGAGAAAGAATGCTATCCATCTCCAGGGTGGGAGGGGGAGAAACAAAACTGTTGGAGTCAGAATGCCAATCAAAGCATACTATTTTTCACTTTAGTTTATTTGTGTTTTTTTAGGGTGGGGTTGGTTTTATATGAGTATTCTATTACAACAATGACCAAAATGAAATGTTTTGCATGATAATACATGTATAATCCAGATCAAATTGCTTACCATATCCAAGAAGGGAAGAGAGAGAGACAAAATTGATCTAATAAGTTAATAAAATGTATTTTAAAAATTGTTATTACATGTAATGGGGAAACTATTTAAATAATAAATAAATAAAATAGGTACTTATCTAATTCTCTGTGATCACTATTAAAGGAAATGCAAAAATAAATGGATTTGTATATAAGACACCAAAATAATTATAATAAAATTCAATATACATTTAAAAGGTGAGCAAGAGAAATGGAAAATGGAAAAAAAATCTTCCTTTAGGGAGATTAGAGAAGGTTTCATGGAGGTAACAACACATATGGACCTCCTTAACTCCCAGTTTACGTCAAATCTATAGATCTCTTTTCATCATGATATTTTTGAATATATTATATAAATTGTTGGATTATAAAGAATTAGAACATATCAAAATGTGTATACCAAAACTGAATAAAAATTTACTGACTCCAGATTAATCTATGCCTCATGGAATGATTTAGATCAAAAATGAAATTTGGGGAGTTAGTGGCCAATCAGTAGATTACCTGTCTACCAATCTTTATTAAGTACTTATTATCTGCCAACTATTTAGCTAAGCACTAGGTAAAGCAAAGACAGGCCAAACAAACAAACAAAAACCTATTCTTGCTCTCAAGGAGATCATAGTATATTGGAGAGACAACATGCTAAGAACTACATACAAACAAGATCTGAGCAGGAAAAATGAAAGTAATTTGGAGGGAAGAGATTGAGATTAAGGAGGTCTAAGGAGGGCTTCTTGCTGAAGGTCATTCTAACAGTGATTTGAGGGAAACCTGCAAAGTCAGAGGCTGAGATAAAGAAGGAGAACATTTCAAGAAGGGTGAAAGGGAAATTTCTGAAGTCAGAAGACTGAGTATCTTAGGAAAAGAATAGAAGGTGTCCAGTGTCACTGGATCTATAGACTATGTTGAGGAGAAGATGGTTTAGGAAGAGTGGATAGGTTGAAAGGGTCTAGATTTATGAAGGGTTTTCTGGGGACTTGGAATACTATCAGTAGACTATGCATGTGGAAAAGTAGGATATGGATTGTAGAGACAGTGAAGAACATTGTTTTACTGATAAAAACATAGAATGTGAGCAGGAGTGATAACAAATATAAGTTAGAAATAGTTTATAGAGCACCTTGAATGTTAGATTGCACTTTGACAAAATTCTGTAGTCTAAATGGAACCAAGAACATTTTTTGAACAAAGGAATGCTTGAATATCTGCATTGACATTGTTAATCTGAAAATCATATTTGCACAAGTTGGAAGGGGAAAAGTTGAAATCATGGAGATTCTAAAAAAAAGTTATAGTAATAGTCTAGGGCAGTGATTCCCAAAGTGGGCACCACTGCCCCCTGGTGGGTGCTGCAGCGATCCAGAAGGATGGTGATGGCCACAGGTGCATTTGGGGGCAGTGAATAACTGTAAGGAGGCGATGATAGTATGTGACAGGGGGCTAAGTAATAGTTTTTTCTGGAAAGAGGGTGGTAGTCCAAAAAAGTTTGGGAACCACTAGTCTAGGGGAATGCCATAAAAACCTAAACTAAGATAGTAGCAGTCGAAATGGAAGAGACATGACCAATAGAAGAGATTTTTCTAACAATATGTGCATACAACCTGGTTGGATGAGTAATTCAAAGAACAGGGAAAATCATGCATTTCTTAACTTTCAACTCTACATGTTATATCCTTCTATTTCTTATCAATCATTCTACCTAGCTATAGGAGAGTTCTAGGTCGTTGAGTTTATTTTCTGACCAAAGATTATTTCTTCCCTAGCACCTAAATATCTCTAGATTCAGTTCACTGAATATATTGGTGTCATTGTTAATAAAGATCAGAAAACAGAAATGCATAAAAGTGATATGTAGACAGACCCTAAATTGTTGGCTTGTGAGCTCTTATGAACCTAAGTCAAGGGAAAAAAAGTTATAAAAGAGTGCAGAACAACAAAGCCTAAAAGTAGACAGCACCACAAATTAAAATCAGCCATGTGGAAAATTAATTTAAAATATTGGACACCGTCCACAGCTGGATGCACTTCTGCACCACAGGTCCACATTCTTTGACAGTAGTGAATTTCTTCTTGCATTTCTTTCCTCTTCATTCTCAAAGGCTTTGTGTGAATAGGGAATAGAGCCCTGGGAAGACAGCTGTGGATTGGCCTTAAGATGAATTTTACACATGGCTAATTTACACTATCATTGTCATCAGTGTTGCATGGCTCTCTGGTTGGCAGCTTGGGTTTCTGAGGCCCGTCTCGTCGTTCATTCTCTCTGTCCTTGAAGCAATTCTGAGGGATAGACTTAAGAAAAAGGAGAAGCCCATTATGGCTCAGACATGGAAAACTTAGTACCAATCCTATGGTCTTTGGAAACAGAAATGGAAGGAATATAATTTTCAGAGAGAAGATATGACAAAGGAATGCAGGTTAAAAAAATCAAAAGTTTTGTTTTAAGAACAATCATAAAGCAAAATATTAGAAGATCTGACTCATGACTTTAAACAATTAATGGAACTAATTTGGAATCAATCTATTACTCTCCCTTCCTCTTTCTTTGTTCTGTATTAATATGAAGGAGGAAAATCAACTTCCCAGTCAACTGGGCTCAGAGACTACTTATGACACTCAATTACACTTTTTTTTCCCTCAACCCTGAAAGCCAATCTTTAACTCACTACTTTATTTTCCCATGGACAATCCTATCTAATTTGTGCTTTGGGGAGATCACTTAGAAGAGCTGAAAGATGGAACTAGAACTTGGATTTTTCCATTATTTGTACAGTTAGTTAAAGTTGGTTATTATTCTTGGTATACAATATTATATGCTTTATTTTGTGTCTCTTTCTAGATCATATTCAAATAACAATCTGCCATGATGCTGATTCCCAAGTTATATTTTAAATTGATCTTTTTCTTAAAATTTTTATTTAGAATATTTTTCCATGGTTAAGTCACTCCCCTGCTCTCTCCTCCCCCTTCCAAAGGCAACAAGCAGTTTCCCTGGGTTATACATGTATCGATGTTCAAAACATATTTCTATATTATTCATATTTGCAGCAGAGCAATCCTTTAACATCAAAACCGTAATTATATCCCTATCACACTACGTGTTTGAGCAAATATTTTTCTAATACATTTCTGGTTCCAGTTCTTTCTCTGGATGTTGTTATAAGTAAGAGAGGGTTTTAGCAGGAGAGGCTGGTTTGCAGGGGAAGAGATGCAGGAAGATAAAGATTCTAGAATATGAGAGTAGGATTTAGACTGTTAACTGAGGGTTTTGGCAGTCTCTCTCTGGATTTACCTGGGGAGACTGGCTGCCTGTCCTGTGGTTGCTGATCTACCCTGATTCCCCCTCCAAAAGGAACCAGACCTGGTCTTACAGTCAGGTAGTCAGGTGGCTCAGGATTACAAGGAATCACAGAAGACAATAGCAAGGCAGTAGGTAGGATGGGGACCACCAAACCCCTCAGTTAACAGTTGAACCCCTACTCTCACATTCTAGAATCTTTATCCTCCTGCATCTCTTCCCCTGCAAACCAACCTCTCTTGCTAAAACCATCTGTTACTTATAACAATGTGGATAGCTTTCTTTCCCAAAGACTACAGCTATAAATATTTTTGTCTAAGTCTTTTTCCTTATTATCTCTTTGGGGTACAAACCTAGGCAAAGTATGACTGGATCAAAGGGCAGGCGTTCATTTAAAGCCCTTTGCACTTATTCCAAATTGCTCTCCAGAATGGTTGGACCAATTCACAACTTTGCCAACAGTGTCCTAATTTTGCCACATTTCCCTCCAACATTTATCACTTTCCTTTGCTGCCATATTGGCCAGTAGGCTAGGTGTAAGGTGGACCTCAGATTTATTTTAATTTGCATTTCTCTAATCAGGAGGGATTTAGAACACCTTTTCATGTGCTTATTAATAGTTTTGATTTAATCATGTGAAAGCTGCCTATTTATGTCCCTTGACCATTTGTCAATTGGAGAATAGCTTGATTTTTTTTGTAAATTTGACTTAGCTCCTTATATGTTTGGGAAATTAAACCTTTGTCAGAGAGTTTTGTTATAAGAATGTTCTCCCAATTTACTTTCCTTCTAATTTTGGTTGCATTGGTTTTGTTTGCATAAAACCTTTTTAATTTGAAATAATCAAAGTCATTCAATTTACATTTTCCAATGTTCTCTCTTGCTTGATCTTAAATTCCTTCCTTTCCCACAGATCTGACAGGTATAGACAGGTATACTATTCTATGTTCACCTAATTTATTTATGATTTCACTCTTTATATTTAAATCATTTACCCATTTTGAATTTACCTTGGCATGGGGTGTAAGATGTTGATATAAACCCAATTTTCCCCATACTGTTTTCCAATTTTCCCAGCAGTTTTTATCAAATAGTGAGCTCTTGTCCCAAAATCTGGGGTCTTTGGCTTTATCAAATAGAAGCTTACTGAGGTCATTTATACCTAGTCTATTCCACTGAATATCCACATTAGGTCCCAACCATGTCCTTATCAACCCAAGTATTCAAACAGTTGTTTTTCTTCTGTGTTTCCACTCTTGTAGTTCTTCCTCTGAATGTGGGTAGCATTCTTTTCCCTAAATCCCTCAGAATTGTCTTGGGTCATTGCATTGCTGCTAGTACAGATATCCATTACATTAGATTTTTCCACAGTGTATTGGTTTCTGTGTACAATGTTCTTCTGGCTCTGCTCGTTTCACTCTGCATCAGTTCCTGGAGGTCTTTCCAGTTCACATGGAATTCCTCCAGCTTATTATTCCTTTGAGCATGATAGTATTCCATCACTAGCATATACCACAATTTCTTCAGCCATTCCCCAATTTAAGGGCATACCCTTGCTTTCCAGTTTTTTGCCACCACAAAGAGCACAGCTATAAATATTTTTGTACATGTCTGTTTATCTATGATCTCTTTGGGGTACAATCCCAGAATGGTATGGCTGGAACAAAGGGTAGGTATTCTTTTAGAGCTTTTTGCGTATAGTTCCAAATTGCCATCCAGAATGGTTGGATCAGTTCACAACTCCAACAGCAGGAAGAGGTAGAAAGAGAAACACCATTTAAAATCACCCTAGACAATATAAAATACTTAGGAATCTATCTACTAAAACAAACACAGAAATTATACCAACATAACTACGAAACACTTTCCAAAGAATTAAAACTAGATCTAAACAATTGGAAAAACATTGAGTGCTCATGGGTGGGATGAGCTAACATAATAAAAATGACCATTCTACCCAAATTAATTTACTTATTTAGTGCCATACCTATCAAACTACCAAAAAACTTTTTTTACTGAATTAGAAAAAAACTTTTACTGAATTAGAAAAAAACTTAACAAAGTTCATTTGGAAGAACAAAAGACCAAGAATATCAAGGGAAATAATGACAAAAAGGTCTGAAGGAAGGTGGCTTAGGAGTATCAGATATTAAGCTATAATATAAAGCAGCAGTCATCAAAACAATATGGTACTGGATAAAAGATAGAAGGGAGGATCAGTGGAATAGACATGGTATAAGTGATATCAGCAAAACAGTATATGATAAACCCAAAGAACCCAACTTTTGGGACAAAAATCCACTATTTGACAAAAACTGCTGGGAAATTTGGAAAACAATAAGGCAGAGATTAGGTTTAAATCAAAATCTCATACCCTACACCAAGATAAATTCAGAAGGGGTGAAAGACTTGAATATAAAGAAGGAAACTGTAAGTAAATTAGGTGAACACAGAATAGTATACTTGTCAGATCTCTGGGAAAGGAAAGATTTTAAAACCAATCAAGAGTTATAAAAATTACAAAATGTAAAATGAATAATTTTGATTATATTAAATTAAAAAGTGTTTGTACAAACAAAAACAATGCAACCAAAATCAGAAGGGAAACAACAAACTGGGAAAAATTCTTTATAACAAAAAATTCTGACAAGGTCTAATTACTCAAATATACACGGAGCTAAATCAATCATATAAAAAATCAAGCCATTCCACAATTGATAAATTGGCAAGGGACATGAATAGGCAATTTTCAGATAAAGAAATCAAAAGTATCAATAAGCACATGAGAAAGTGTTCTAAATCTTTAATAATTAGAGAAATGCAAATCAAAACAACTCTGAGGTACCACCTCACACCTAGCAGATTGGCTAAAATAGCAGGGGGAGAGTAATGAATGTTGGAGGGGATGTGGCAAAATTGGGACATTATTGCACTAGATCAGATTCTAACCCCAGGCTTAGGCTTACATATTTTGGTCTCAAGGTGTTCTTGATTCAATCAGGAATAACCTTTATTGCCCTTTCTTGGAGCTCCATTCTTAGTTTTGGGCAAAAAGATACCTGGGAGGATTCCCCTGAGAACTGTGTCTTTACCCCAAACCATGGACTATGTCCTCACCCCAAGCCCAAACTGGGATTCCTGGCTTTACTCTGTGGATCTTCAGCTCAGATTGTCTTGGACTAGGATTCTGGACTTTTCCACAGGTTTGCGCTCTTAGTTGGCTTGGACATCTTTTTGCCTGGCAGGATCTCAGGGTCTGACTTAGCTTGGGATTAAGTTTAGAATCTATGAGAGCAGGTGTGTGGGGTAATGGGGATGTGGTTTTTTTTTGGCTTGCTCTTCACTCACTGCTATGTACCTTGCTAGCTATGCTGCCCTCTCACCTCAGTTCCCGAGATGATCTCTGTCTAACTTTTGGGTTTTGCTTTTTTTGAAGATTGTTTTTCTCTGTCTCTTTTTTGGTTCTTTCACTCCTATATTCATTTTGTGGGGATATTTTACTCATAGTGAAGAGGCTTTTCATGGTGAGATGGCAAACTGCTGTCCTAGTCACTCCTCCATCTTCTTTTTAAATTATAATTGAGATATTCTATATATATATATATACATACATGCACATATATATATATATAT
>NC_058134.1:78261856-78284300 GCF_016433145.1 Gracilinanus agilis | reverse complement strand
ATGGCTGAACAAACTGTGGTATATGCGGGTGATGGAATACTATTGTGCTAAAAGGAATAATAAACTGGAGGAATTCCATGTGAACTGGAGAGACCTCCAGGAACTGATGCAGAGCGAAAGGAGCAGAGCCAGAAGAACATTGTACACAGAGACTGATATACTGTGGTAAAATTGAATGTAATGGACTTCTGTACCAGCAGCAATGCAATGACCCAGGACAGCTCTGAGGGATTTATGGTAAAGACGCTACCCACATTCAGAGGAAGAACTGCAGGAGAGGAAACATAGAAGATAAACAATTGCTTGAACACATTGGCTGAGGTGGACATGATTGGGGATGTGGACTCAAAGCTACCACACCAATCCAACTATCAACAATTTGGAAATAGACCCTGAACAAGGACACATGTTACAACCAGTGGAAATGTGCATTGGCCATGGGTGGGGGGAGAGCAGGGGGTGAAGGGGAAAGTAGGGGCATAAAGTATGTAAACAAGTTAAAAATGAATATTAATAAATGTTTAATAACTTAAAAAAACAGAATTAAGTGACTTGCCCAGGGTCACTTTACTAGTAAATCTCTGAGGCCAAATTTGAATGTGTGAGGTTGAGTATTTCTGCCTCTAGGACAAACTCTCTAACTACTGCACCACTTGGCTGCCCCAGAGGTACTTTAAGGGAGGATTAGGCAAGTATGTGGAGAGCCTGAATATACCTAGAAGGAGGAGAGAGAACATACTAGATGGCCAAAGGGCATGATGAATAAGGCGTCAGAGGTGAAACTGTACTGAACCACAGAGACCATGAAATAAATCATTATCATTATTTCCCTTTGACAAATGATTGGGTGAGGGGTTTCTAAAAGTCCCCTTGGATTTGCCATTCAGATCAATATCTCATGGTTTGATTTCTACCTAGGAAATAAGCTTCATTTCTACCACAGGAGTTCATGAGAACTGATTGTTAAATTTTCCATGTAGGTGTTGATGTCTCTGAAGTCAACAAACAGTATAAACCTGGTCTTTGTTGTTATTGTTGATTGTCTAGATTTAAGAAAGTGATGGAGAAAATGTTAATTGTATAGGCTAAACATTTACCAGCACCTCTGTTTTCTACAAAAATCCATGCTTTTACCAGATGGGATTCAAACTATATTTTTATCCTTATAATATCAATAAATATTTTATTTTTATAACAAGAGTCTCCTTAGCATCCTTGTGCCTGGCCCTGAAGAGAAGTTCACTCATAGCTTCATTCCACTTATATAGACTGAAGATACTTTGTACGTACAGCAAGCAGAGTTTATCAAATCTGTTCATTACCCATAATCAATTCATTTACCATTTATTTTTATAGTATAGAGCTAGAAGCAAAAATATTATACGGACAGGTAGAAAGATTTGACTATTTAGCTTTCCTCAGCCACTTATTACCTGTGTGAGCCTGGATGAACTTCTCTGGGTCTGTTTCCCAACCAGTTAAATGGGGATAATAGCAGTGCCTATTTCTTAAGCTGGTCTAATAAGATAATATAAATTAAGTATTATTTTGTAAATCTTAAAGCATTTTATAGATGTTAGCCTTAATTATTATTATTATTGTAAAATTTTTTGTTATTATTCCCAAAAGAAAGTTCTATGTCTAGGATCCTG
This sequence comes from Gracilinanus agilis, assembly GCF_016433145.1. Lineage (NCBI taxonomy): Eukaryota > Metazoa > Chordata > Mammalia > Didelphimorphia > Didelphidae > Gracilinanus > Gracilinanus agilis. Next base: position 78,282,648 of record NC_058134.1, on the reverse strand, counting down.
TGAGTAATGATTTTATTTTGATTCAAATTAAAAATATTGTTTTCACTTCATAAGGAAAAAAGAAATGTTATGAGTAGAGCAGGGATTTTTAAATGGTTGATTTGGAATGGAACAGTTTTATATTCAGCCAACTATGAATGCAATCTCTTGGGTGCTAAAATAAGCATTTAATAGGGGTGAGCAAAGTAGGCTGATATAAAGGCCAAGAATGAATAGGGAGCATTAATTTGAATTTAGCAAGCCTGGTTCGTTTCATGTCCATATTTTTATTCAAGATCACTTTTGACCAAATTCATGATTAGTATTGACCACGAGGTGGCAGTCAAAGCCAGGTGATGGCACACAAGGCAGCCTGTACATTTGGATTTTAAAATATCTATTCAAAACCCCCGTGTCACCACCTTATTCTTAAAATGAACATATGACCACACAGATGCGTGTAATAAGAGGAAACATATTGGACACCAGCATATTGTGTTTTCCCATTAAAGGGATAAACACTTCTATGATTGAACACAGCCCATGCTTTGCCTTGAGGTCCCTCCTGTACTTTGGAATCAAATTTGAAGTCGAACTGGATTTCTCAAATTGACTCCCAGCTCTAGACGTTCCATAGCACAACTTCCTGCCTGTCCCTCTGTCAACACTCTCCTTTTGTAATGACCTTCTATGCTCCCTATTATCACCTTATTTACCAGTCAAACTCCCTGTCATTCCCCCTTTGTTTCTCCCCAGCCCTTTCTCAAATAAACCACATCTCAAGGGAAAAGCTGACCCTTTGAAAAATGGGTGATCAGGAAAGTTATTTATATAGCTCTTCCTATCTCAACAGCATACGAGACTTCTGAAAAAAATCTCAGCACGTTATTAAATTATTGGGCATCATATTTCCAAGTTAACCAATTTCTACATTTTTGTGAGTATTAACATGTATCCTGTTCTATACCTTTGGGGATGGAGGGAAGTCAAATAAGTATTATAACTATTTCTTAGACACTATGAACAGGGTTCTACTTCATGAGAAAAGGGGAAAAAAGATTTTCATTTCCCATTATTCTGCCAATATTATGTTCTAATGTAGGAGATTTAAAAAATTGCCAAGCTCTGGAGATATCGTTATCTGTATTTTCGAAGTCATTGCCAGTCAGACCATATAAATAGATAGATAGATAGATAGATAGATAGATCAATAGATAGAAAGATAAGTGTTTAAATGGGAACATTTTCTCCTAGATCTGTGATAAATTGAGAATATTTATAAAGGTTTGTTATTATCCTTGAAAGGAAGAAAAACTGAGGGCAACTTTTGCCTTGAACACATACTGATTATCCTAAATCAGGCAAACCTCCAAATATTTAGGTAATCCCTACAATTAAGTGCCAACCTGTATTGAAGACAAAGTGTCCTCACCTGAAGCTACCATTATCAATATAAGGAAACCAAAATTTTTTAAAGATACTTCATTTTCACAATTACACATAATAATAATTTTCCACATATGTTCTCTGAAGTTATATGAACCAAATTGACTCTCTCCCTCCCAGAAATGGTTAGCAATGTGATCTGGGTTATACACTTATCTTCAAGGAAAGCACATTTCCATATTGTTGATTGTTGTAAGAAAATACTTATTTGAAACAAAAACCCCAAAATAAAAACACAAACTAAAAAACTGAAAAATAGTATGCTTTGATTGACATTCTGTCTCCAACTGGAGATGGATAAAATTGTTTGCCTTAAGTCCTTCAGATTTGATCTGGATCACGAGATTGCTGAGAGCAGTAGCTAACATTGTACTATGTTATTTTTACTGTATTCTTCTGGTTCTGCTTGTTTCCCTCTACATCAGTTCAGGCAGGACTTTCCAGTTTTTCAGAAGTGATCCTGTTCATGATTTATCACAGAAGAGACCTTAAACAGAAAAATGTATTATAAATGTTCCACATTTTTTGTTTCTCTTCTAATCTTCATATTAATATTTTTTTTATTTTTAAAATTTTTTATTTTATTATTATAGCTATAAATTTATTATAGCTAAAATTCTTTTTATATCTTGTGATGTTATCTCATTTGATCACAAATTCTTCCCTTCTCCAATATCCTATCACCATCATATGCCATAAAATTTTAGCCATTCCCCAAAGTGATAGACTTGGCCTCAATTTCCAATTTCTTGCTCCCAGCAAAAGATCTGCTATGAACATTTTTGGTCAAGTAGGTCCTTTCCTATGGAAAAAACAAAAAATGGGGGCAGCTGGGTACTTCAGTGGATTGACAGTCAGGCCTAGAGACAGGAGGTCCTAGGTTCAAATACAGCCTCAAACACTTCCCAGCTGTGTGACCCTGGGCAAGTCACTTGATCCCCATTGCCCACCCTTACCACTCTTCCACCTAGGAGCCAATACACAGAAGTTAAGGGTTTAAAAAAGAAAAACCTCTTAGTGATATAGACCTATTAGTGGTATTACTAGATTAAAGGTTGGGCTTACTTCCAAATTGCCCTTCAGAAAGTTTGGATCAGTATGTATTAGTGTCTCAATTTTTCTATGTCCCCTCCAATATTATCACTTTCCTTTACTATCCTGTTACCTAATACAATAAATATGAGATGGCATGACAGAGTTGTTTTAATTTGCATTTCTCCAATTCAGAGAAATTTAGAATATTTTATATGATTACTGATAGCTTTAGTTTCTTTATCTGAAAATTGCTTATTCATATCCTTTGACCATGTGACAATTGGGGAATGGCTTTTAATCTTATAAATTTGAATTCATTCTCTATAGATTTGAGAAATGAGACCTTAAACAGAAAAATGTATTATAAATATTCCACATTTTTTGTTTCTCTTCTAATCTTCATATTAATTTTTTTATTTTTAAAATTTAATATAGCTAAAATTCCTTTTATATCTTGTGATGTTATCTCGTTTGATCACAAATTCTTCCCTTCTCCAATAGGTTTGACAGGTAAGCTATTCTTTGTTCCCTTAATTTACTAATAGTATCACCCTTTACATCTAAACCATATGCCCATTTTGACCTTATCTCAGAATACATGTGAGATATTGATCTATAACTAGTTTCTGCCATACTATTTTCTAGTAGATTTTGTCAAATACTGAATTCTTATCCAAAAATCTGGATTCTTTGGAAAGCCAGCATTTTAAAGTACTTACTCCATTCTTGGAGGGCAGTAGTCCAGTTCATAGCTTTTTCTTGATCACAGTAGTGTTATTTTTAAAATATAACTTTAAGAAACTGAAAGTTCAGGTTATCATCTCATAAATGTTTTATTACATGGTTAGTGTTTTGAGGATCTGGATGCTTTTCTTCCCTAGGCTGTTAGCTATTTTTGTGCTAGATATAAATACAATTGTTATGCCCAATCTCTTTAAATTTGGAACATCCTATCCATTGTAAATACTGCTCATGTTCCCCTTTCCCCCAGGAACAATTGAGCTATTTTAATATGAATTGTTATAAAAGTTTTAAAATATGTACTACTACAACATGGGATATTACTTGTTAGATGGAATTTTAAACACTGTTAAAATTTCTTTTTCTGGTTAATATCATTATTATAAGTTGTAATGCAATAGATAATAAATGTGCTGAAGGTGCTTAATAAGGGACAGCTAGGTGGCACACTGGATATTGCACTGTACCTACAGTTACAAAGACTCATCTTCCTGAAGTCAAATCTGTGCTTAGACATTTAATAGCTGTGTGACCCTGGGGAAGTCACATTACTCTGTTTGCCACAGTTTCCCCATTTATACAATGAGCTGGAGAAGGAAATGACACACCATTCCAGTGTCTTTGCCAAGAAAACCCCAAATGGGATCACAAAGAATCACACACAACTGAAAAGCAACTCAACGACAATAAAGTACTTAAATATGAGTTGCTTGACATAAATAATAAAGTCTGCTTTAAGGAAAGACACTTCCTCAATCAGTGCATGTGGGCATTGTCAATTATAAGGAGAAATCTTTAGCTGAATGGCTTTCCTGATTTTAAATAGCCAGTATATGTTAGAGGCAAGTACCAGATGTTCTGGGCTTCAAGGATCTATATCCTCTATACAGACTGTCTCTCAAATTATCAAAGTTAAAAGAAAATATTTCCTTTATTTTATGCATATCTGTGTCAAAATCGATATTTGGTGTGACTGTTATTAACTTAGGAAATTCTGATAATTATATATCCAGAATTTGGTAACAGAAAATTTTTTTCTAGATCTCCTAAATTAGAAGTATTATATTGCTGATTTGCAGTGTTAATAGGTACTTTCAGACATTCTTTTTTATTTCCTTCAAGGGGTGGTTATAGGTGGTAGTGAGCAATTCACAATCTTCCCTCAGTTCCTTTTGTGATCAGAATAAAGGAACAGAATGTCAGTTAGCTGGAAGCACTGAGTTATGACAATGGAAGATCTTTAATTTTTTGTTTTTTCCTGTGAGAAACTGACTGGCTTCTCCTGTATTGAACATATGATCCTGGTTTAGCCATCTAAATTAGATTTGTCTGAAGGCTTATCTTCCAAAGAATAATTCCTCCTAATATAAGTTGTTGCTAAATAATAATGATAAAGTCTAGATGATGATTCCCTTCTTAATAAATGCTTTCTGTGAAATCCTCATTTCCTGGGAGTATAATTAGTTTCACATGTGGAGACACTAGTGTGAAGGAGTGACTTTCTGGGGTAACTTTATCACAACTGGGATTTCAGGGAATGAAACCATAGCTAATGACAAAGGCTTTCTCAGTTTGGGGTCTAAAGATATTGAGGATATTTAGACTGTGTGGGGAAGTTCCCAGGGGTAGAATATGCTGTAATTATGGGATGGGTCAGGAATTTGAGGAAAAATAAACTTTAAGGAGTAGAAATATATGGACATTTACTAAAATGAAAGACAACAGAAACCTGTATAGTGTTTGCATTAAATAAATAATAAGAAGAATGTGTTGGAGTAGATGAGCTAAAAAGTGAATGAAATCTATAAATTATAGACAGAGTCTAGATAGAAAGAAAATGTATTTTTGCCAAAACGTTAGAGGTCACTGCCTCGAACAATTCTCTGTCAAGATGGGGAAAAAAAATCCCCAAATAGAAAATCTTCCTAGAAAGACAGCTATATTAGAAATAAAGACATGTTATTATTCAGCAATGAAATGACAATTTAATGGCAATTTCAGGTTTGTAATTCCTGTGGGTTTCAGTAACAAAAAGGACAGACTTACTGGTATAAAATGAGCTAATTTTTATAAACACATTTCTTGATTTTCTTTCCCCAAGTCCACTGTCTGGGTTATTTTAGAGGGAACACACAATTCTGGAGTACAACTTGTGGTATTTTTATAGCAATTTCATTTTGGAACCACTAAATTATCCACACCCTCTCTAACTCATCCCACAGGATTTTTTTCCCAAACCAGCTGTACTCAACAAGAGCCAACCTCCTTTGGCCACACCTTGCACCTTAACAGCCACTGCTCAGGACTTAGTAATTTGGTGCAAAGCAAAAGTGCTGCACCCAGAGAGGTTTTTTTTTTTGTTTTGTTTTGTTTTTTTTTTGGAAAGAAACCTCTCCACACCACCATGGCTGAGCAGAGAAATCAGAGATGCTTTAACCTGTTTCCTTTGAAGTTTTCCATTTAGCAATTCAATTGTTCCACTTAATAACTTCTTAATAGGTTAGTACAAATTACAACAAAGACATCATTTACTCCTACATGGGGAGTGTGATTCACCCCACTCTCACAAGCATGTAAAAGCCAGGCATGAAGGGAATTAAAGCAGACAGAAAGAACTGACAGTACAATTTCTCCTGTGGATTTCCCATTTAAATTTTACCTCTGCTTTTCCCATATGTTTTCCATGCCACATTCCCATTGATATCTAACAAGAATGTACTTTTCAATTTAGTCCAATGTTCATTTGCGTCTAATGCTTTCCTGATTAATCTTTTTTTTTAAATTTATTTAGAATATTTTTCCATGGTTACATGATTCATGTTCTTTCCCTCCCCTTTTCTCTCCCCCTCCAGGAGCTGACAAGCAATTCTACTGGGTTATACATATATCATTGTTCAAAACACATTTCCCTGTTATTCATATTTGCAATAGAGCAATCTTTTAACATCAAAACCCTAATCACATCCATATTGAACTACATGAATGATCCTATGTTTTTCTTCTGTGTTTCTGCTCCCACAGTTCTTTCTCTAGATGTGGATATGTTCTTTCTCATAAGTACCTCAGAGTTGTCTTGGGTCATTGCTGCTGGTAGAAAAGTCCATCACACTTGATTTTAACACAGTGTATCAGTTTCCATGTAGAATGTTATCCTGGTTCCACTCCTTTCACTCTGCACCAATTCCTGGAGGTCTTTCCAATTCACATGGAATTCCTCCAATTTATTATTCCTTTTTTTTTAAACTCTTGTACTTCGGTGTATTGTCTTATAGATGGAGGATTGGTAAGGGTGGGCAATGGGGGTCAAGTGACTTGCCCAAGGTCACACAGCTGGGAAGTGTCTGAGGCCGGGTTTGAACCTAGGACCTCCCGTCTCTAGGCCTGACTCTCACTCCACTGAGCTACCCAACTGCCCCGATTTATTATTCCCTTTAGCACAATAGTATTCCATCACCAGCATACACCACAATTTGTTCAGCCATTCCCCAATCGATGAACACTCCCTCATTTTCCAATTTTTTTTTTGCCACCACAAAGAGCTAGGCTATAAATATTATTGTACAAGTCTTTTTTTTAATTATCTCTTTGGGGTACAACCCCTCCCTCCCCCAGTGGTATGGCTGGATCAGAGGACACGCATTCTTTTAAAGGTCTTTGCACTTAGTTCCAAATTGCCCTCCAGAATGGTTGTACCTATTCACAACTCCACCAGCAATGCATTAGTTTCCCAATTTTGCTACCTCCCCTCTAACATTTATCACTTTCCTTTGCTGCCATATTGGCCAGTCTGCTAGGTATGAGGTGGTACCTTAGTATTGTTTAAATTGCATTTCTTTAATCAGGAGGCTGATCAGTCTTTTAACAGAGCAATTATTCATTACCATAGCAGTGCCAAAATCCATTAAACTACTTACCTCTACTTTCCACACTTTTCCCACATTCATCTTTAACTACGACTACTAAATAATGAAAGCATACTTTTAAAAACCTTGACTACTGTCTTAGTAGTAATTCTAAGACAAAAAAGAATTGCAAAGGCTAGCCAATCAGGAGAAAGTGGCCTGTCCAGGTTTACACAGCCAAGAAATTTCTGAGGCCAGATTTAGACAGGTCCTATCAACTCCAGGCTTAGAGCTCTCTCCAATGTGCTTCTTAGCTGCCCCTGAATGGATACTAAACACTTTCTTGAGGAAAAGAAAATGTGGCATTAATTTCAAGAAAGAAGACCAGAGTCTTAGCACTCAGTTGATGGAGGATATATCTTGAATCATCTCTGCTATCTTGTCTCCTTCAATACTTGAATAAAGACCTTGTTAATAAAACTGTGACTTTGAGTTCTTAAACGGTAGGGTTAGAGAATGAACTTTTTATTCTATTGGAATTTTTTGTTATCATTCAGTCATGTATGACTCTTTGTGACCCTATTTGGGATCTTCTTGGCAAGGATGATGGTGTGGTTTACCATTTCCTTTTCCTGCTCATTTTACACATGAGGAAATTGTTGCAAATGGGGTTAAGTGATTTGCCCAGAATCACACAGCTGTTAAGTGTGTGAGATCAGATTTGAACCCAGAAGGATGAGTCCTACTAACTCCAGGTGCAGCATTCCATTCACTGGAACACCTAACTGCCTTCAATTGGTGTAGGGAGCTCTTAAATAAGAAAACTCCTTTTACTGAAGAAGTTTGGCACCATGTTTACAATTCTGAGTCTTGCCATTGCTTGGAGAAAAATAATATATAATATGTCATATTATATAAGAAATGTAATATAAAGTCTAAATAACAAAAGTTCTTAATCTGTTGTCTATGAACTAGTTTTTTCCTACTTTAATTTTTTGATAACTGTATGTCAATAAAACTGCTTTCCTTTGTATTTTATGCTTTTTTTCTCTAAGGAGTGTAAGAGTTAATACTACCAACGGGGTCAATGAAACACACCATATAAAGTACTTTGGGATTAGAGGACTAGACATCAAATTAACCAAAAAAAGTACTTCAAACCTTTTAAATTATCAAAATTATTTTAAAAAACAATAGCATTCAACCATGGGACTATGTAAATCTAAGCATGCAATTATACTGTGGGTATAGTTGTGAAATAACAATCTTGTAAGATGAAATTATATAATGACTTGGAAAAACAGTTCATAGCCTTAGATACAGTGAGTCATGATTGGGATTCTATTCTATAGGGGAATATTATGGGGGAGAGTATCTAACTTAACAAAATAAATATGATTATTAGCAATTTGTACAGTAACAAAATAGGAAATAAATTGAAAATTCAAAGACTAGAAATGGCTTAGAAATTTAGCATATGAGCCAGGCCTAGAGATGGGAGGTCCTAGGTTCAGATCTGGCCTCAGACACTTCCCAACTGTGTGACCCTGGACAAGTCTCTTAACCCACATTGCCCAACTTTCCCACTCTTCTGCCTTGGAGCCAATAAACAGTATTGATTCCAAGATGGAAGGTAAGGGTTTATTAAAAAAAAAAGAAATCTGACATATGAACCTAATGAAGTACTAATACAATCTAAGAAATGGAAAACTGAAAGCAAATGATGAATAATTAAGAATAGAATAAAAATAAATGTGTACAGTGATGAAAACTCTCTCTATATATATGTGAAAAATATTCAGAAAGAGTAAAAAATTGAGATGAAAACAAAAGTAAAATCCAAAGCCACAGATCATATATTATTTCTATGTTAAAGTTTGTTTACAGAATTTTGTTTAAAATATAATTAATTATATGATTTTGTCTATTTCCCTTTTGTTCATGAGTTAAAGTATTGTAATTATCAAATTTCTAAGATTAAAAAAAATTACAAAGATACTTTTTCTCTATTTTTCCTACATACTCAAATAATTGCCAAATCTTATCAATTCAGTATCCACAATATATATTTGTATATCTTCTCCATTCATAACACCATTACACAAGATTAGAGCCTTATTTCTTCTCACTAAATTGAACTACTATCATGGACTCTTTATTAAAAAAAAACTTACCTTCTGTCTTTTTTTATTTTTTACTTTTTAGAAAAAATTTCCCATGGTTAAATGATTCATGTTCTTGCTCTCTCTCTCCCCCTGCCAACCATAGCTGACATGCATTTCCACTGTTTCTTCATGTGTCATCAATCAAGACCTAATTTCATATTATTGATAATTGCTCTGGGTGATCATTAAGAATCTACATCCTAATCATGTTCACATAAACCCATGTGTTCAAGCAGTTGTTTTTCTTCTGTTTCCTCTTCTGTAGTTCTTCCTCTGAATGTGGGTAGCGTTCTTTTCCATAAGTCCCTCAGAATTGTCCTGGGTCATTGTATTGCTGCTGGTACAGAGGTCCATTACATTCAATTTTACCACAGTATATCAGTCTCTGTGTACAATGTTCTTCTGGCTCTGCTCCTTTCACTCTGCATCAGTTCCTGGAGGTCCTTCCAGTTCACCTGGAACTCCTCTAGTTTATTATTCCTTTTAGCACAATAGTATTCCATCACCAACAGATACCATAATTTGTTCAGCCATTCCCCAATTGAAGGACATACCCTCATTTTCCAGTTTTTTGCCACCACAAAGGGTGCAGCTATAAATATTTTTGTACAAGTCTGTTTATCTATGATCTCTTTGGGGTACAAACCCAGCAATGGTATGGCTGGATCAAAGGGCAGGCATTCTTTCATAGCCCTTTGAACATAGTTCCAAATTGCCATCCAGAATGGTTGGATCAGTTCACAACTCCATCAGCAATGCATTAATGTCCCAATTTTGCCACATCCTCTCCAACATTCATTACTCTCCCCTTCTTTCATTTTAGCCAATCTGCTAGGTGTGAGGTGGTACCTCAGAGTTGTTTTGATTTGCATTTCTCTAATTATTATAGATTTAGAACACTTTCTCATGTGCTTATTGATACTTTTGATTTCTTTATCTGAAAATTGCTTATTCATGTTCCTTGCCCATTTATCAATTGGATATTGGCTTGATTTTTTGTACAATTGATTTAGCTCCTTATATATTTGAGTAATTAGACCTTCGTGAGAGTTTTTGTTATAAAGGTTTTTCCCAGTTTGTCATTTCTCTTTTGATTTTAGTTGCATTGTTTTTGTTTGTACAAATACCTTCTGTCTTGGTATCAATACTGTGTATTCGTTCCAAGGTGGAAGAGTGGTCAGGTTAAGGTAAGAATGGGAGTTAAATGACTTGCCCAGGGTCACATAGCTAGGAAGGGTCTGACGTCAGATTTGAATTTAGGACCTCCTGTCTCTAGGCCTGGCTCTCAATCCACTGAGACACTCAACTTCCCCCTGTAATTGACTCCTTTAATGGCTTCTTTTCCTCCACTCTTACTTCTTCAATCATTGTTTCACAGAACTAAAAGTAATGGGATCGATGAACATATCTGAGCTTGTCACTCACTTCATAAACCTTAAACAAGTTCATGTTGACAGGTTGACCAACTTTTGATACTCTCAATTGTGTTCTAGATATATTACACTCACTTTGAATCAGTACTTCTGGCTTTCTGATGCCTCGTTCCTGCCTACCTAGGATCCCTTAACTTTTCTTCACTTGCTATATTGTTTAGCCAAACAAGAAGTTTAGCTTTTCCTTGATATGATTCTGATTTTTTCCATCTCTGAACTCACTTATTCCATCCACTCATTGGAATTACATCTTTACTTCTTGTCACCTGTTCAAAGTCTTTTCATCCTGCAATAGTCCCTCCTTTATGAAACTCTTTTGTCATATGAAATTTGGATATGGTCTTTTAGGATGAAATTCATGGTCATTAACCAAGAAGTTGATTAGAAGACTAATTAAATTTTTTTTTGTTGTTGTTCATTTTTCCATTCCACTATACATTCATTCATTATCCATTTATTTATTATTTTATAGATATTTATCCCTCCATCTCTATTCTTTATTTCATACTTGAAGCTCCTACAATAATGTGTCACTAGAGAGCTGTCTCAGATTTAAGGCATTTTGTAAGTCAGAATTCTCCTGATGTGAAAGAACATGCAACCCCACTAAGGAATTTACTTTAAAAATGCTATAAGGCACCTTCATTCATAGAAAACAATAAATGATAAGAAAAAAGATCTATATGTGTAATTGGGCTATATTCTCTAATAGGTTACTTTGCCACAAAATTTGAAACACATCATAGGAGAGGACAGGGGACTTCTTTTTTTAATGGATAAAAGAATAAAAAGAAAAATATTGATATAGAGAGTACATTCTAAATAAGACTGATAGAAAATTAGTTGTTACATACAGAAAGTCAAAGAACCTAGAAACCATCTCTGCCATTAAGCATTGATGTTGTTAAATAGAGAGATATGACAGAAAACCATTAAGATTTTGGTAGAAGCTATTTTATTAAGTCTTAAAAAAAGAAGATGGCAGTATATTATAAGGAAAAATCACCTTTTATAATAATGATGGGCAATGGTTGGTGAAAAATGTTTGCAAGAAGTCTAGTGAGAGATATGAACAATTTTTTTCTGAATATTCTGAAATTATTTAAGGATCCAACTAAAAAAGATAATAAACAGGGGAAAAGTAGAGAATGTATATAAACATTTTAAATAAGTCATTCAATCTATGAGTGGAATCAACACATTCTGTCTTTTTATATTAGAGTTCTTAACATTCTACATAAACAGCTAGGTATGTCATAAAAGAAACCTGAGTTGGAAAGAATGGTTGGAATAGGCCAAATATTCATGGAGGAAATCCATGCCAGAGGCAGCAAAATTTTAAGTTTAGTCAGGGATTACATCTCAAAATATTGAAAATGGGGAAGTATGCCAAAAGTTTGAAGGGAAAAAAATCATAAATCTTATTATTGTATTTTTAATACTAATGAATCAATTTTCAGAAATTGAATATCCATAAACCTTTTGTTCCACCCCTACAAAATTTTATGCATATAATCTTTATTTATGTTTATGGCATCGTTGATGAAAGTTTGACAAGGGAAGACAGGTTTTCACAAAGGAATATAGAGGGTATAATGAAGAAATGTTTTGTCAATATAACATTAACAAATGAAGCTTTTGCTTGGACTCACCATTTCCATAGACATCATCTGTTGGCATCTCCTTGATGGGGTATTAAGAGTAAGTTTTCCATAAGTAGCTTTGTGTGATTGACGACACATTAAGAATGACTGAATATGATTGAAGGATTTTTGGCTAGTCTATATACAAGAGATGTCCTCAATTAGCTTTTAAAAGAATGCACACAAAAATTGGAGGGGAAGGACAGAAACCAGAGACAAGATAAACAGGAACTCAAGTCTCTCAGGGTGAGAGTGGCAGAAAAAGTATTCTTATCCTAGGGTCTTCACTGATAGAACTGGCATGTCAAAATACAACAGACATAGAAAGGCAATGGTAGAAAATAATTGCTGCAGAAGAAATTATGTGCTTCTCAGAAAGGAGTCTGGTCCTATTAGATTATAATGGTGGATCAATTAGACCAGTCCTCCTTGAGGATTAGGTAAATTCTAACTAGCATCTAGTAACTGATCTGGTCAGTCTTCCTCTGGGGTCAAGCTAGGGAAATAATATAAGAATAATAATTCCTGGAGAAATAAAGTGTAGTAATAGACAAATATTGTGACTTAGATGAACTATGTAGGTCTGGAAAGGAGTAGGAGATTGACTTCTGAAACTCAAATTTCTTTAAGGAAAAAAAAATAGGGAAAAATTACAAGTCTAAAACAATCTGTAGATCCCTAGGGTAAGTTTACTTCACTGGAGGATAAAGGTTAAATTTCTTGTGACTTCAAATGTTTTCACCTCTAAAAGAATTGTATAGTACCTATGGTGGCAATTTCAGACTGTTGGACTATGTAGCTTACAGAAAGAAAAGGAGAGTTTTTTCACGTGTTTATTGGTAATTATATGAATACTTTCTGGGTAGCATTTTTAAAATTTTCTGTCAAAATAATGTCTTTTTGTATAATATTGGCTCATTATGTATAAATATAATATTTGGTTATATCTATATAACCTCTCTATAGATATGTTTCTCTCCCCTCAATCTATCTATCTATCTATCTATCTATCTATCTATCTATCTATCTATTTATGAGATTTGACACTAGGTTAGGACCAAGTTCATAAAGTTATAGAGTGAGGATAATATAATACAGCAGATTTTATATCTGTATTCATATAGTTTCCTGAAAGGCATAGAAAATACAAGATTTTACTCTATTGAGTGCTGACTATTAAAAATGGGTTTTTAACGCAAAATGCCTTTTTCTCAATGATTCTATTTCAACAATACATACCCTTGTCATGTTATTTATCAAAAACACATAAATGTTCTTTGGAAAGTTATACATAAAGTGGATATCCATTGATTGGGATATGGCCAAACAAATTCTGGTATACACTGGTGATAGAAAGCTATTGTGCTTTGATGTAACAGAAGTAACTGACTGAATGCTGGATTAACTGAATTAGGGCCAACAGACTAAATGGGTGACCAATAAATATGTCACAAGTTAATTACCATTCCCTAACTAAGCCCTTGAAGGTGGATAAGGACTTAAGAAGTGGGTAAAACCAATATTGAAGGAATGGCAGTTAGGCAGTTACCAGTTTCCAGCCATCTGGGAAAATAACATAGGATTACATATATCTTAACTGGGTTCTTACTAGGGTGTAAGGAAAATAAACAGGAAGCAAAACAATTTTGTTATGGAATAAAGAAATAAAATATGGGAAACAGGGTTCCTTAACTAGGGGTATGGATTAATATTGTGGACAGGAGATATGGATTTCTACTCTCAACTACTAACTAGCAAGATCGATGCAGGATGGGAATTGAGGAGTCTCACTCTTGGATCCTTGTCCACTGCAGTGCTGCTCTCAGATGTCCAAAAATCACAGATGAAATACAGCCAATAGATCCAAGGGGTAATTAACAAAGAGATGATTCAGCTTGGAAGTCCACCCTCCAGAGTTGTAATCCAAGCTCAGACCTGAAATTTCCCTCAAAGTGGATGGTAACTTGGAAATGTTTTCCAGGGAGTACAAACACAGGCTCCTAGGTCAGTGGATACTGCCATTCCCAGAGGTTTCTGTGTCACTCTCCTGCTACATTCTAGGTTTTTCAGAATAATCAGCTCCTGCCACCCTGCTTGGCACATTTTCTCTATCTACACTTAAAATGCTATTTCCTGATTACAGCTTTAAGAAATGATAAGTAGGATGATTTCAGAAAAAGTTGGAAAGATCTACGTGAACTGATACAGAGTGAAATAAACAGAAACAGGAGAACACTTTTACAGAGTAAAAGTATCACACAATGATCAACTGTGAAAACTTGGCTTCTCATAGCAATTCAAAGATTTGGTACATTTCAAAAGAACTTATGATGGGGAATGCCATCCACCTCCAGACAAAGAACTACTGGAGTCCAATGCACATCAAAGCATATCTTTTACATCAATTTATTTATGTCTCTTTTGGGGGATTTGGGTTTTGTATGAGTGTGCTCTTACAACAATGACCAATATGAGAATACATGTATGGCCCAGATAAAATTGTTTCCCATCTCCAAACTGGGGGAGGGAAGGGAAGGAGGGAGATGGTTTGGCTCTTACAATTTTGGAAAATGAATTTTGAAAATTATTACATGTAAATAGGAAAATAAATATCTTTGAATTAAAAAGAAAGAAAAAGAAAAATCATACATAATAGTTTACTTTCTAATTACCTTCAGATTATAGTATTAAGTTTTAGAAAAAGTACTTACGTGATTGTTGTCACATACAACAAGCACAAATAAATGTATTATATATACACATATATACATGTATATATATACATAAACACTCCAAATTGGATCAATATTATGTGAAATCACAGCCACATCAGTAGGTTGAATATTCGAGTTTGGTTCAGGTTGCAAAGAACAAAAAGATGGAGAGGTAAAAAAGAAAATTACCTGAGAAAATTTTATTTTCCAAAAAAATTCAATGTGAAATAAACTATAAAAACATCAGTATTGACTTGTGTCTATGTTTAATTTAATAATACTTGACTTTTAAAAATTATATTTTAATTTATTTCAATACAATTCATTTTAACAAACATTTATTAGCTTGTTATAATAGACTACTTTCAAGATATCTAAGGACTTTGTGAGTAAAAAAAATCCATTCCCAAGAGTTGTAGAAGTGTAGAAATGGAACTCAGACTTTCAAATCAATGAGTCAGTCAGGTAACATTATGGAGAAAAGCATATCCAAAATCTGCAAATGATTGTTGTTCAAAATTATTTCATCTGAGAGTGTGAGAGACGTTTGTTAAATAGAATTGTGTTGAACTGAATTGAGACAGCAATACTAAAATCATGGATATAAGTTCAATAATATTCATACAATGTTTTTGGATTGTGTTTCCAGAAAAAAATATGCCTGGTGAGGTGAGCTGAAGGGTGATCAGCTGGACTTTCTCTAAGGGCAGTTAGAGGCAGTTATAGGTAGATATAGGCATTTTTAGGTAGCAAACTAAATTGTTAATTGTTAAAAGCTGCTAGAAGTTTTCTTTTCTCTGGCTTAAAGGGATAATATTAATTTACAACTCTACTATGTTCTCATTAAAACTTAAGTTATTAAATCCTGCTCTCTTATTTTGTCAAAACCCCTATTTTAACCCTCATGTTTTATATCATTTTAAGACAGATGAGAAAAAAGTCATTCTTAAAGACTAGTTTTTAAATGCAAGAGGCACATGTCAATTGGTAAATAACAAATTTTCAGTTTCAGCTTGATCATTTGTAACTTAAAGGCAATACTATCTAATTCAAATATCTGTTAGCGAAATATTTAATTAGGATAAGACATTATATAAAAATAAGAGTTTTTAGGGTACAGAGTTACAATAGTAGCTTTGGTTACTATTGCAGTTTTAAAAGTAAAAATTAATTAGTCCCAAACTTTCCTACATCTTTGAGGGCAAGTTGGAAATCACATTTTTGCTCTAAAACAAATACTTAGGGAGGACTTTTGCTTTTTTTTATAACCAGACATTTTTAGGTTGTTGTTTTCCTTTCAAGATATGTACTTATGAGATACTCTGAAGGCTCTCCCCACATTGTTTTGGACATGGAGTACAAGGCACTATGCCTTATTCGCGTCATTGGTGGGTTATATAGTATTCCCAAAGGGACCTACCCACATCAGCAAAAGGAAACAGAAACTAGAGGAGACCATAGTTAAATATAAATGAAAATCAGAAACCCTTGAGACAAGTATTCCTTCAAGAAATAGTTCTTAAAAAAGCAAATTTTAAAGCCACATTAGAGTTTCATAAACTCATGGAATTGTAGGGAAATGAAGGAACCTCAAGAGCAGCTAGTGCCATACAGGCCAATTTGCGCTGGTCTGTGGGCTGACTGTTGCTGCCATCATGCTGCTCCCTTCACTCATGAGTCATTGTACATTCAGCATCCTGCTTTCCTTTCCCTTCAAGCCAGAATAAAGGCATCTTGGACCTTGTCATGGCACTTTTAAAAGGATGCCAATCCTATTAGGATATGCAATTTGGTATGTACCTGCTGATAGCTAGTTCTGTCCTCTGTAGGGGTTTCATTTAGCATGCAGATAAGTATAAAAGTAACAAATGAAATTGTATGGAATTACCCAAGTCTATATGCCGCAGGAAATAACACTGAATGAAAAAATTGTGAGTCATTTAGCTTGAAGGATATGTGGCTGAAGGGCAAATTTAGTCAATTTTAAAATATACAAAAGGGATACTGCACAGATGATGTTAAGCAATTTTTTCTCCATTTTGGGAGAACTAATCAAGAAAATTGATAGAAACTGCAAAAGATCTATCTCTGTTTAAAAGATAATTATGAAACTTTCCAAGCAAGATGACAGAGTGAAAAGTTCTTTAGAAACAATCCAGACACATCAAATTAATGAGACAAAATACAAAATCAAATAGAAATGGGAGAAAAAGCTATTCAAAATAAATAAAATAATTTGGTAAAAAATTACCAAAAGAAAAAATTTGTTAAGAATGGGGTTACACTCTCAATTAATCAGGGAAGGCCAAATTATCAGTCAAAAATTTAAACTAGATTAAAATTTGCCTTTAATTCAAAAAGATTGAAATGCTTGGCTTATTAGCAAAGAATAGTTGATGCTACACAGGAAACATAATGTGACTAAGTACACAAATCAGGACACTTTGGGGACTATGCTTAAGAAAAATGGATGATAGAATAAGTCTATTCTATTGAATTGTAGAGGGCTACAAATTGTGGGGTTGAGGATTCCAAGCCCTAAGAGGGAATCACCCTAAGGTATTCTCCTTCTAGCTTCTTCATCAACCTTTGAATGGACTGGTGCAATATCTATCTATGCATGTATCTATTTATCTATGTATCTTTGTATGCATGCATGTATGTATGTATGTATCTGTTTGTCTGCCCATGTCTATCTGTCAAGCATTCATCTGATAGAAGATATACAAACCAAGAACAAAATGTGAACAATACAGACACACATATACAGGTATAGTTATCTAAGACCCCTTGTGAGAAAGAAATCTCCAGATCTCATTAGAGAACTATTCTTGATGGGAATTTAACATAATTACCAAAAGGAAGAAAGGGACTCTCAGGGCCAGGAACTGTGAGTTAGTCTTTTGCTACATGTTCCCTGTACATCCTTCACACTCTTTATACTTTAAGTTTGAACCCACTCTCCTTTATAACATTGTATATCTAGGAGAACAGCACTCTCCCAGTTGTAAGGGGGAAAATGTTTGGTACTGATTATTCTTACAATATCATCTTAGTGGGGAAAATTTATATCTCTGAATGCCTATATCAACAAATTAGAGAGGGAAGAGATCAATGAATTGGGCTTATAACTTAAAAAATTAGAAAAAGAACAAATTAAAAATCCCCAGATAAATACTAAATTGGAAATCCTAAAAATTAAAGGAGAAATTAATCTAATTGAAAGTAAAGGAACTATTTAACTAATACATAAGACTAGGAGCTGGTACTTTGAAAAAACAGTATCATTTTAATAAATATGGTTTCCTAAGATTGTTATTGGGAAGGATGAGAGGGATGTTTAAGAGCAATAGAACTAGAAATAGGGTTCCTCAGATCCACCATAAAACCTAAACTATGAATGAGTACAAAGCTAGGAAGGGCACAGATACATATGTGTATACAATATAGGTGCAAATGTACATATCACACATGGCTACATACAAATACAAACATGTTTACATGTGTGTTACTATATGTGTGCTTATGTGTATACATCTATAAATATACATGCCAAAGAGAAATGGAGTCAATTAAATTAGTAGAACCAATCCAGACTAGATCAAAGTCTTTTCTGAGGGTTTGAGCTATACCTGGAAATTATGCTAGTTGAGCATAGAGAGTATAAGGGATGTCCTTAGCCTAGCTTGCACTGTTATGATCACTAATCCTTCTGCTGATCACAGGACACCTGTGTGACATGTAATCTGATGATGGACAGCACTCTCGTAATCAATTCTGGTCAGACTTAGTCATACCAGTGTGATGGTCAGGGAAAGTGTGCATGAGGAGAGGGATGATATAGGGTGCTGGAGAAGTGCCAGCTTGGGGTCTGGTTCATGATCACAGATATTAATGCAGTCATGCTGTATATGCTGTAGTTATATACAGTTTTTTTGCATCAAGGCTGGTAAAATATTAGAAGAATATACCACAGGACAAAAGGGAATTGAGAAGGGCCATCTTATCTCAGAACTGACTTCTGTGCAAGTGAAAGCTATTTGGGAATTGTTCATTTATGAAAAGAGTAAGCTGCAATGGCAATCAGATTTTAATTGTCATGACAGACTAAAATCTAAAAAAATATATTTTTAATAGCCTCTTCTAGAATTTTTTTTCCTTTGTTGCTTTTAAACAAACCAGGGATTCATTCAACAATGGTATGGCTCAAACTTTCTAAACTCTGAATTAGATGCTGGATTATTGGAGCACAGGCTTATTCTTGTTAGATACCGATTTTGCTTGAAACATAATTCTAAGAGATTTGCCTGGAGTTTCTACATTCTGTCCTCACAGCTTAAACTTCAGGTACCCAGAAAAAAAATCTTCAACTAGGATTAGGAAGAAATGAAAGGAAATATGTGAGGCCCCAGAAGCAGGCCTCTTTCAAGCACTATTGTTCTCTCTATTCCCACTTCAACTAGTTCTAGATCTAAGAGATTTGGAGTCCTTTATGAAAGAAAGGAAGGAAAAATATGGAGATTCACCATTTTATATGCATTTTCTGACTAGGAGTAGGAGGATTGACTAGATGTCCAGCCCACCAGTCTTTCTTTCTTAATTCTGCAATGGCTTCCTTCTTAAATGCAATTTAACTTGTGTATTGAATAATAATTAGTTGCCATTAAAATTCTATCAACTTTGTTTCTTTCTATAACTAAAGGAATAACCTTTTTTCTATGTAATTTGTAAGATATTTTAAAATATATGTCAGTATATTAGAAATGATAATACAAAAATAAATTATCTTTCAGAAACAAGTTCTACTAATTGTAACTAATTATTATGTTTATTCATGCCAGGAAATGATTTTAAACAAAGGAAAGGGATACTACAGACATTACCTTGTTTGATTTAAATTAAATGCCTGCTGGAGACATTCACTTTGCAGGATGGCCCTATCCAATTTCACTGCAATTCTCTTCCTTCTACTGACTAACTACCCAATTGGGCCAGATTAACTGTGGCAATTACATGGCTCATTAACACTGAACAGCCTTTGTTAACTGCTGTGGTTGTAATATCACAGGTGCATTTAACCACTACAGTTGGAAAGAATTGAGGATACAGGAAAGAGGGAGGAGAAAGGGAAGAAGGGGGTATAGAAAGGAGATTATGGGTGGGTAGTATAGAAAGTTAGAAGAAAAAATGAGAGCAAAGAAATATTGAAGAGAACAATGTAAATATGTGAGAGGGAGGAGAGTATGGTTGGAAGGGAAGAGGAAAGAAAAAGGTGGGAGGGAGAGGGAGTTTCATTGAAGAGAATGAAGAACTATAAAAGTTAAAAGGGGAAGGGAGAAGGAAAGAAGGAAGAAGAGAAAATATGGACATCTGAAAGAGAAAAAAGAAAATTGAAATTGTTATAAAAGATAGGGAAAAGAAAAGAAAGACAAATATTGGCTGAAGAAAATGATGAGAAAAGAAGAGAGGAAAATAAAAGAAAAGAGAGAATATATGAGGGAAATGAGAAGAGAGAGAAATAGAAATAGTTTTGGGGATCTTTTTCCACTAGGCTAAGTGATTCATCTTTGTTATCACATAACATTTCACCAGATGACTAATGAGTGAAGAGAACAGCCTATAGCTGAGGTGAAGGGTAGCAGTATATCCATCAAATAGTAGTTGTTGATTTTAGGTGAGATGGAAAAAAAAAAAAGAAAGAACAAGATAATATGGTGAGGAAGAGCCCTGCTATGATGCTGTCATATATATATATATATATATATATATATATATATATATATATATATATATA